>NC_138305.1:27737500-27960000 GCF_965601325.2 Salmo salar
ACCTAGGTAGACTAGTAAACGTTAGCGACCTAGGTAGCCTAGTAAACGTTAGCCAAAACAAATTGAAATTGGGGTAGTCTAATGTACACGAATGAGTTATGAAGAAAGAAAATCGTTGGAATACAATAAATGGTGCAAGTAAACATTTGTATGGTGTGTGTATATTCCATGTGTAATCCTGTACGTACGACTAAGAAACTAGAAACGTATTAAAGAGGAATCTCTCAACTGCATGTTATATCGGGAGATATATGGCAATACCTTTCGGCCTCTGCAGTTCCTTGTAGACCACAGTGACATGCAACATTTCAGTACAACGAGTAGGGAAAGACTTGCAGAGGCAACAGTAGCTATATGCTGCGATGAATACGTTGAAATGCATAGTGACATCAATTGTTGTAAAGCGGAATTGAGTTTCTTTAGGCGGCCTACATATATATATATATATCAACCATTTCCCGCACTCTCGTTCTTTATTAGCCATTAACAAATGACACTACAGATAGAGGCTATGATCTTGCCACGACAGGGAGGGGCTCTTGCCTCTGGTGTGCTGCCTGATCTTCAGGAGAAATATTCGTCAGTCCCCCAACAGCACAGCAAGTCTACCGAAAATACGGACCGAAAGACTGCGGCGGGCTCACCGTGACGCACATGGAGATCATTTTTTAATCAATTGGACAGAGAGACGGACGATCGTGTTTTCTCTTTTATTACAAATAGTCTACTGGACCAGACTGATAGTCCAAACAGCTGATTTATCACCTCATGAGCGAGATGTTCGTGTTGTAGCCTAAAATACTGTCAGTGGGCTCAATAAGAAAATCCGTGAAGGTATGTAGCTAGGCTAAATCTCATATATTTTAGAAATATTTACACTACCTTTCAGTGAAATAAAATCCGTGAAATGGAAACGTGCTTGATAGGCGAGATATTGGCACATCCGCTCCTCATTCAGATGTGTGGATGTAGACTATCAATGCTTATGACTGCAGCCTAGTCGTGTTTTCATGTAGGTTTAAGTATTATTCTTTTTTTAAACATGAATGTTTGACAGAAGTTTACCTCTTAAGGTAGAATTTTTCATCACCATGGACAGCACACGCTCATCAGTTGTGGCATTGAGAGATGTCACCAAACATGTTTTGGAAAGACAAAAGTGTACATTATGTAATATTTGGGAAATCTGAACATATGGAATTGTGAATCTATATTCTGGCTGTTTTTTCCTAATTTTATTTTGACTGTGGACTTGAATGAATGCCATTCTGTCTTGAAATTGGCCCCTAGCCTGTTTACCCGCTGGGCAGTGGACTATTTGACACCTCAGGCCAAATTCATTCTTATGTCTCATATCTAAAAAGTCTCATATTCCAAATCAAATCAATCTTGACATCATACTAGTGAATAATAAGTGGGGCAAGGATACACTACTGACAAACCTTCAGCCTATTCACCGGCTTGCTATTCACTGGTACTTAAAGATGTAATTTAAAGTTAAATACACTCTTGGGGTGAACTAAAATGGATGTTGGGAGTTGGGTTCCGACCGCAGGAGATGGGACCGCGAATTTCACCCCGGCCAACCTCCTGCTGGATTCCCATAATGGGTCCGGTCCGACACCGTGGGATAACGGTCTGTCCAACAACGGCCAGCAGCGCTACATCACAGATCAAGCCTACCGGGACTTCACCACTACCATCCAAGTGCTCATCCTCATAGGATCCCTGTTGGGTGAGTAAAGTATCCTTCTCTCTCTCTCTCTCTCTCTCTCTCTCTCTCTCTCTCTCTCTCTTTCTCTCTTCTCTCCTCTCTCTGCGTGCCTGTTCTTAATCTGTTTACAGTAACGTGTCAACCTCAGTCCCTCTGACTGTAGTTATAGCTGCTATGCCAAATACACTATATATGCAAGAGAATGTGGACATACCTTCAAATTAGCGGATTTGGCTATTTCAGCCACACCTGTTGCTGACAGGTGTATAAAATCGAGCACACAGCCATGCAATCTCCATAGACAAACATTGACAGTAGAATTGCCTTACTGAAAAGCTCAGTAACTTTCAACCTGGCACTGTTATAGGATACCACCTTTCCAACAAGTCAGTTAGTCAAATTTCTGCCCTGCTACAGCTGCCTGGTCAACTGTAAGTGCTGTTTGTGAAGTGGAAACGTCTATGAGCAACAACGGATCAGCCGCGAAGTGGTTAGCCACACACACTCACAGAACGGGACCACCGATTGCTGAAGCGCGTAGTGTGGTGTAAAGCTTGCCGCCATTGGACTCTGGAGCAGTGGACACGCGTTCTCTGGAGTGATGAATCACGCTTCACTATCTGGCAGTCCGACGGGCGAATCTGGGTTTGGCAGATGCGAGGAGAACGCTACCTGCCCCAATGCATAGTAGTGCCAACTGTAAAGTTTGGTGGTGGAGGAATAATGGTCTGGGTTTTTCATGGTTCGGGCTAGGCCTCTTTGTTCCAGTGAAGGGAAATCTTAACACTACAGCATACAATGACCGTTTGGGAAAGGCCCTTTCATGTTTCAGCATGACAATGTCCCTGTGCACAAAGTGAGGTCCATACAGAAATGGTTTGTCGAGATTGGTGTGGAAGAATTTGACTGGCCTGCGCCAGAGCCCTGACCTCAACACCATCGAACACCTTTGGGATGAATTGGAACGCCGACTGCGAGCCAGGCCTAATCGCCAATCATCAGTGTTCGACCTCACTAATGCTCTTGTGGCTGAATGGATGCAAGTCTCTGCAGCAATGTTCCAACATCTAGTGGAAAGCCTTCCCAGAAGAGTGGAGGCTGTTATAGCAGCAAAGGGGGGACCAACTTCATATTAATGCCCATGATTTTGGAATGAGATGTTCATCTACAAGGGCCTTCCCCACCCTAGACCCACTTCAATTTGCTTACCGCCCCAATAGATCCATAGACGATGCAATCGCCACCACACTGCACACTGCCCTGTCCCATCTGAACAAGAGGCATACCCATGTAAGAATGCTATAGCTCAGCATTCAACACCATAGTACCCTCCAAGCTCATCATCAAGCTCGAGGCCCTGTGTCTGAACCCCGCCATGTGCAACTGGGTCCTGGACTTCCTGATGGGCCATCCCCAGGTGGTGAAGGTAGGAAACAACACCTCCACAACGCTGATCCTCAACACTGGAGCCCCACAAGGATGCATTCTCAGCCCTCTCCTGTACTCCTTGTTCACCCATGACTGCATGGCCAAGCACGTCTCCAACTCAATCATCAAGTTTGCAGACGACACAACAGTTGTAGGCTTGATTACCAACAAAGATGAGACAGCCTACAGGGAGGAGGTGAGGGCCCTGGGAGAGTGGTGCCAGGAAAATAACCTCTCACTCAACATCAACAAAACTTAGGAGATGATCATGGACTTCAGGAAACAGCAGAGGGCACACCCCTCTATCCACATCGATGGGACCGCAGTGGAGAAAGTGGAAAGCTTCAAGTTCCTCGGCGTACACATCACTGACAAACTGAAATGGTCCACCCACACAGACAGTGTGGTGAAGAAGGTGCAACAGCGCCTCTTCAATCTCAGGAGGCTGAAGAAATTTGGGCTTAAACACCTAAAACCCTCGCAAACTTTTACAGATGCACAATTGAGAGCATCCTGTCGGGCTGCATCACTGCCTGGTACGGCAACTACACCGCCCACAACCGCAAAGCTCTCCAGAGGGTGGTGCGGTCTGCCCAACGCATTACCGGGGGCAAACTTCCCACCCTACTGGACACCTACACCACCCGATGTCACAGGAAGGCCAAAAAGATCATCAAGGACATCAACCACCCGAGCCACTGCCTGTTCATCCCGCTAACATCCATACGGCGAGGTCAGTACAGGTGCATCAAAGCTGGGACTGAGAGACTGAAAAACAGCTTCTATCTCAAGGCCATCAGACTGCTAAACAGCCATCACTAGCACATCAGAGGCGGCTGCCTATAGACATAGATTAGAAATCACTGGCCACTTTTAGAAATGGATCACTAGCTACTTTAATAATGTTTCCGTATCTACCATTACTCATCTCATATGTATAAACTGCACTCCACACTATTCTACAGTATGTTAGTCACTTTTAAATTGTGTTTACATATTGCATCACCCATTTCATATCAATATACTGTATTGTATTCTATACTACACCACTGACTGTTAAATAGCCATCTCCAGCACATCAGAAGCTGCTGCCTATAGACATAGATTAGGAATCACTGTCCACTTTAAGGAAATGAAACACTAGCCACTTTAATAATGTCTCCATATCTTGCATTACTCATCTCATATGTGTAAACTGTACTCTATACTATTCTACGGTATCTTAGTCACTTTAGTTGTGTGTAAATATTGCATCACCCATCTCATATGTATATACTGTATTCTATACTATGACACTGTATTTTAGTCCAATGCCGCTCTGATATATATATTCTTAGTCCGTTCCTTACTTAGATTTACATGTATTTTGGGTATATGTTGTGAAACTGTTAGATACTACATGTTAGATATTACTGCACTGTTGGAGCTAGAAACACAAGCATTTCGCTACACCCGCAATAACATCTGCTAAACGCGTGTATGTGACCAATACAATTTGATTTGATCTGCTTTTGGCCTGGGCATTAGTGTTATAGTGTTATCGATGATCAATGTTTGCTCTTCCTCTGTATAAAAGCCATTGAGTTTGGTAACCAGTAACCACGGTGCACCATTATTGCCCAGCGAGCATTTGAAACACTGATGAGGCCTGGTGCCAGTGATCTTTACAAACAATAGAGAGAGAGAGAGAGAGGGATGAGGAGGGAGAGAGAAAGAATGGAGGAAGAGAATGAGAGAATGAGAGAGAGAGTGTGTGAGAGAAGATAAATAGTCCAATGACCTGTGTTTTTAAAGGTATCGATGACCTCATCAATGACCTGTGTTTTAAAGGTATCGATGGAGTCAACAATGACTGGGCGGCAGGTAGCCTAGTGGTTAGAGCATTGTGCCAGTAACCTAAAGGTTGTTAGATCAAATCCCAGAGCTGACAAGGTAAAAATCTGTAGTTCTGACCCTGAACAAGGCAGTAAACCCACTGTTCCTAGGCCGTCATTGTAAATAAGAATTTGTTCTTAACTAACTTGCCTAGTTAAATAAATAAAAAAATACCTCTGTTTTAAAGTTATTGATGACCTCATTAATGACCTGTGTTTTAAAGTTATCGATGGCCTCATTAATGACCTGTGTTTTAAAGGTATGTCTGAGAGACCGACTGGCAGCCTGACTGAATGACTGGCTGACTGACTGTCAGAGGGGGCTTTGTCAGTCTGGAGCCAGAGGGGGCTCTGTCAGTCTGGAGAGAGGGAGAGAGGGGCTGAAAGAGAAGATTGCTGGCTTACTGAAGAGTCAATAGGGGAATGATCTGAGTGTCCCAAATGGCACCCTATTCCCTATATAGGACACTACTTTAGATCAGAGCCCTATTCCCTGTATAGTGCACTACAATAGACCAGAGCCCTATTCTCTATATAGTGCACTACTATAGACCAGAGCCCAATTCCTTATATAGTGCATTACTATAGACTAGAGCCCTATTCCCTAGATAGTGCACTACTTTTGACCAGGGACGCAACCATGGTCTCCTTCAGCAGCACGCCAATCAAACTGAGCAAAAGTTTACTAGAACAGTGGCTTTTAAAGCAGAGAAACAATTTGAGTTTCCTGGAAGAAAAGTAAATAATTGAATGCCTTTTTGAGAGCTCAGTCTCAGTTAGTGAGGGCTTCAAAGTCTCTGTCAGTTTGAAGTAGGAGCTTCCAGGAAGAGCTGAGAAGATTGGAGTTGTGGAGCTGTGCCTGTTAGGTCCTAAAATACTTCTGTCAGCTTGGCGAAGAGAAGATTGTGTCTACCTGCTGTGAGGGCCTGAAGGGCTTCTGTGGGATGGTGAAGGAGAACTAGAGTTACTGAAGAGTCAGATAGTGAATGGGGGGGAAAGAAAGATGTCTGCCTAGTTCAGTAGCACTCAGACCATACAGACCACTGTTCCGAGACCGAGAGGTCTCCCGCAGCTGCCAGCCCGTTGAAACATAATGAGGATGATACATAGAAAAGAAAGGTGCATCTCATTTTAACCAGCTCAGTGGGTCCATCCTCCTACTTTCAGAGACATTTAAAGACATCCAGTATAGCAAAACGTTATGTATGGACAGCCTTTTTCAAAACAAGTCTCAATGCAACAGACCAGCAGTGCATATTTGAGCCGATTCTGACCCAAGTTAAGCGCACGTAAATGGAACGTAAATCCCTTTTTAAGCACTTTTCTTTTCATGCGTATTCTGACCTTGAAACTTCAGCATGAGATTAGCGTGCTATTCACCTTAGTTTTGGGTGGAGGACAAATAAATGAAGGTGTCTACAGATAAGCTGTTTTCTTACCTTGACATACCGTGAAACTTAAATTAATAACCCGGGAGTCTATTAGAGACAGGCTTCTATTAGAGACAGGCTTCTATTAGAGACAGGCTTCTATTAGAGACAGGCTTCTATTAGAGACAGGCTTCTATTAGAGACAGGCTTCTATTTGAGCCAGGCATATATTTCCTCAAAGCACGCAGCTTTTGCTCATTTGCGTAGTTAATTGTTTAATTCCAGCATTTAATCAATTTCTTCATTTCCTGCACCAATGTGTTATCATTTACACACTGTGTCACATTTCTTTTGTCTTAGTATACCTCTATAAAAATAAAAGGTTTATTTTGACTTTGCATTTTCGGCAGTTCTTATTTTCACCACTAGATCGGCTGATTTCTAGGGTTCTATACTCCCAAAGTTTTTGACTGTTATTTGCTTGCCAGTTAGCTAGCAGTTCTCAGCAGTTAGCGACAAATGGCTAGTAGTTTCTTACTGGCGATAAAAACGGATGATTGCCATAATTATTTAGACTCATTACTTAATTATTTATTGTAACAAATCAAACATTATAGCTTATAAACTATTCATGGCAATTCATGGTAACCTCGTAAACAATTCATTTAGACCCGGTGTTTATTTGGGGCTCTCGAGTGGTGCAATGGTCTAAAGCACTGCATTGCCGTGCTAGTGGTGTCACTATAGACCCTAGTTCGATCCTGGGCTGTATCTCAACCGGCTGTGATTAGGAGTCCCATAGGGTGGCACACAATTGGCCCAGCGTCGTCCGGGTTAGGGGAGGGTTTGGTCGGGGTAGGCCGTCATTGTAAATAAGAATTTGTTCTTAACTGACTTGCCTAGTTAAATAAAGGTTAAATATTTGTATTTATTTGAAACAGCCGTTTATTTGCTGAAATGTGTACCGTTGCCCAGCTGTTAAAAAGCGACAGGTGGCTATTTAAGACTGCGATTAATTTAAGTTTCACAGTAATTCCCTAATAATTCCACCACCTTTACCCATGAGGAAACCACGAATAAGGTCTAGCGAACCTAAAAGTTCCAAGTGGGAAAATAATCTCCTTTCTTTTTTCCGATAGAAACAATACCATTCTCCATGCACTGTACTTTACAACTTGATAACAGCTATTGATAAGAACTAGGTATATGAGTCATCCCTTTGGATAAGGGGATTGTGAATATAAATGACACTTGTTTTGATCTACAGTGGGGGGAAAAAGTATTTGATCCCCTGCTGATTTTGTACGTTTGCCCACTGACAAAGAAAGGATCAGTCTAGAATTTTAATGGTAGGTTTATTTGAACAGTGAGAGACAGAATAACAACAAAAATAACCAGAAAAACGCATGTCAAAAATGTTATAAATTGATTTGCATTTTAATGAGGGAAATAAGTATTTGACCCCCTCTCAATCAGAAAGATTTCTGGCTCCCAGGTGTCTTTTATACAGGTAACGAGCTGAGATTAGGAGCACACTCTTAAAGGGAGCAATCAATCAATCAGATTCCAAACTCCCAATCATGGCCAAGACCAAAGAGCTCTCCAAGGATGTCAGGGACAAGATTGTAGACCTACACAAGGCTGGAATGGGCTACAAGATCATCGCCAAGCAGCTTGGTGAGAAGGTGACAACATTTGGTGCGATTATTCGCAAATGGAAGAAACACAAAAGAACTGTCAATATCCCTCGGCCTGGGGCTCCATGCAAGATCTCACCTTGTGGAGTTGCAATGATCATGAGAACGGTGAGGAATCAGCCCAGAACTACACGGGAGGATCTTGTTATTGATCTCAAGGCAGCTAGGACCATAGTCACCAAGAAAACAATTGGTAACACACTACGCCGTGAAGGACTGAAATCCTGCAGCGCCGCAAGGTCCCCCTGCTCAAGAATACATATACATGCCCGTCTGAAGTTTGGCAATGAACATCTGAATGACTCAGAGGACAACTGGTGCAAGTGTTGTGGTCAGATGAGACCAAAATGGAGCTCTTTGACATCAACTCAACTCGCCGTGTTTGGAGGAGGAGGAATGCAGCCTATGACCCCAAGGACACCATCTCCACCGTCAAACATGGAGGTGGAAACATTATGCTTTGGGGGTGTTTTTCTGCTAAGGGGACAGGACAACTTCACCGCATCAAAGGGGCGATGGACGGGGCCATGTACCGTCAAATCTTGGGTGAGAACCTCTTTCCCTCAGCCAGGGCATTGAAAATGGGTCGTGGATGGGTATTCCAGCATGACAATGACCCAAAACACACGGCCAAGGCAACAAAGGAGTGGCTCAAGAAGAAGCACATTAAGGTCCTGGAGTGGCCTAGCCAGTCTCCAGACCTTAATCCCATAGAAAATCTGTGGAGGGAGCTGAAGGTTCGAGTTGCCAAACATCAGCCTCGAAACCTTAATGACTTGGAGAAGATCTGCAAAGAGGAGTGGGACAAAATCCCTCCTGAGATGTGTGCAAACCTGGTGGCCAACTACAAAAACGTCTGACCTCTGATTGCCAACAAGGGTTTTGCTACCAAATACTAAGTCATGTTTTGCAGAGGGGTCAAATACTTATTCCCCTCATTAAAATGCAAATCAATTTATAACATTTCTGACATGTGTTTTTCTGGATTTTTTGTTGTTATTCTGTCTCTCACTGTTCAAATAAACCTACTATTAAAATTATAGACTGATAATTTCTTTGTCAGTGGGCAAATGTACAAAATCAGCAGGGGATCAAATACTTTTTTCCCCCACTGTATTTGACCTTATAATCGTTGGAGACGTGAAGCCAGTCATATGGCAGCAAACTGAACCATATCAACACATCCATTTTCCTACAGTAAAGTTTATGAAATGCTGTGCCATTATGTATAATTTAAATTGTATGCCCTTTTAACTTTCAGGGATGGGCACTCTCGAATGTCTTAATTATAGACTACTCCGACTTTCTCTGTTTCCTATTTCTATCATATTAAATAATATCACCAAACAGTTTAGACCATCAGCAGGCCTAACAACAACACATATTCAACTGCCAATTTACTGTTGGTTCCCTTCAGTTGGTATAGCCTACATTATCATCCAGTTGAATTATTACTTCCTCTGTAAACGCCGTCACGGCCGTGTGGTTGTTGCTGAGGATCATTAGTAACAGTTGATCATATATAAAGAAAAGACATGTCGGCTAATTAAATCAGTTATGGAGCGGAGCGCAGACCAAGCCGTAACAGTTTGAACCCGACGCATGGTTCAAAACTTGGCCGTGTCATCACACAGTGCCATGGTTAGTGCAGGCAATAGACGAGGGTATAGCCAACTAGTGTACACTCTTCTATGTAAACCAATCTTCCAACATTACCATGGGTTAAAGAACTGAATGTGGCACATTTCAGAATGAATCAAACCACTGCTTTCTTTCTTTAGCGTGTAAAGGCTCTCCAAACCATTTAAAAAAAAAAAATGTATTATTCATAAATACTTTCCTAACCCTAAATAATTCACAAGATCAGAATATTCTTAAATCTACCAATTGGTGCTGAAGCAGAGACAAATATGGATATATTTAGATAGCTTTCTTTTATTGATCTTTAATATTATTCTAGCGAGTCTGTCGACAAAATTGTAACTAAAACATACACTGTATTTAAAGGGATGGCTTAAGATAAAAGTACTGACAACCCTTTTGAATGAAAACTCGAAGAAATCTGTTGGCCAGCAAGTGGTAGGGTTTTCAGCAGGTGAATGAAATTGATTCAGAGCGTGCAAGGTAGGCACACCTGCAGAGCGAGTTGTGCAGCTGAAGTCTGATTTACCAAAATACTGAAGTGCGTAGGAAAGGCGTCCGTAGGAAATGCGTAAATTCCTATGTCTGATTCGGCCCCATAATGATGATAATGCATATAATTAATATAATGGAGGATATGAAAATACAGTCTGTTGAATTGAGACTTGTCTTGAAAATGGCACGAGCTGAAATACCAATTACAAAAGTCCTTTATTCTCCTCTGTTTTTATGTGCAGTTTTCTATCATAGCAGCTCAAGGGGGACTCCTTCAACTATGGACATGCGGATGTATTATTTTTCATTAGTGCACTAGACAGAGATGGAGTAGAGAGAGGAGGGAGAGAGAGAGAGAGAGGATGGTGGGAGTAGGGAAGAAGCCAGGTGGGAGTAGGGAAGAAGCCAGGAGGGATGGTGGGAGTAGGGAAGGAGCCAGGAGGGATGGTGGGAGTAGGGAAGGAGCCAGGAGGGATGGTGGGAGTAGGGAAGGAGCCAGGAGGGATGGTGGGAGTAGGGAAGAAGCCAGGAGGGATGGTGGGAGTAGGGAAGAAGCCAGGAGGGATGGTGGGAGTAGGGAAGAAGCCAGGAGGGATGGTGGGAGTAGGGAAGGAGCCAGGAGGGATGGTGGGAGTAGGGAAGAGGGAAGGAGGGATGGTGGGAGTAGGGAAGGAGGGATGGTGGGAGTAGGGAAGAAGCCAGGAGGGATGGTGGGAGTAGGGAAGAAGCCAGGAGGGATGGTGGGAGTAGGGAAGAAGCCAGGAGGGATGGTGGGAGGAGGGAAGAAGCCAGGAGGGATGGTGGGAGGAGGGAAGAAGCCAGGAGGCATGGTGGGAGTAGGGAAGGAGGGATGGTGGGAGTAGGGAAGAAGCCAGGAGGGATGGTGGGAGTAGGGAAGGAGCCAGGAGGGATGGTGGGAGTAGGGAAGAAGCCAGGAGGGATGGTGGGAGTAGGGAAGGAGCCAGGAGGGATGGTGGGAGTAGGGAAGGAGCCAGGAGGGATGGTGGGTTATGTGAAGTTCAGTTCCAGTTTGTGTGTGTGATGAGTCACAAACTCTGGGACGTGTGTGGAATACCAGTGGCACATCACACCTGTTGCTAAAATGTATCTGTCTTGTTGGCGCCCCTCAGGCCTGCTCTGCCCTCCAATTTAAATTGATTGTTTTGACAAACTGATTGTTAAGGCAACTGGGAAAGACAGAAGGGGATGTAAGATTGGTCATTTTTTAAATGTTGTTTATTCCTGACTGTTTTTCAAAAAGCACTTCCAAAACTCACACATGATAATATTTCACTGTATTACATTTTCTCACCTTCCCTTATACTGTAAAACCATCACACATTATCCAGTCTAAACACTCTCTCTCCTCCCCTCCCCTCTCCCTCCTCTCCTGTCTCTCCCTCTCTCTCTCTCTCTCTCTCTCTCTCTCTCTCTCTCTTCCCCTCTCCCTCCCTCTCCATCTCTCTCTTCCTCTCTCCATCTCCCTCTCTCACTCTCTCTCTTTTCCTCTCCCTCCCCCTTTCTTCCCCTCTCCACCCCCCTGTCTCTCTCTCTCTCTCTCTCTCTCTCCGTCTCTCCCCTCTCTCTCCCTCTCCCTCTCCCAGGCAATGGCACTGTTTTATGGTGTACCTGCTGTACCAGTGTCTTCAAGTCGGTGACCAGTTGCTTCATTAAGAACCTGGCGTGCTCAGGGATTTGTGCGGGTCTAGTGTGTGTTCCCTTTGACGTGGCTCTAGGGGCCAGCCCTCGCTGCTGCTGGTGGCTACACACTCTGCTGCTCTGCAAGGCCCTGAAGTTCCTCCACAAACTCTTCTGCTCCGTCACCGTGCTCAGCTTCGCTGCTATCGCGCTCGACAGGTGGGTGATTGCAGGAAAATCAAACTGCACTACTGGTAGCTGCAACATATTGCTTACTGGTCCCATGTGTTCAGATCTGTCTGGGGGGGGGGAGGGGGGCTGCTAGCGGTTGATTCTTGCCTGACATTTCGGTGCAGTAATAAAGCATATGTCCTGTGTTCATGCTTTTATTTATTTATACATGTGGAAAGCCACACAGCGGGGAAACTGCTTGATCTTGTAAACACAGACCTTTAAACAACCCCCCCCACCCCTCCCCCCCCCCGCGCCACTATTTCAACATAATTTCCTGTCGTTTAGGTTCCACATCCTCCAAAGAATGACGACGGCTACTTATACATATTCATGAACTGGGTCTGGGTTGATTAACATTAACAAATAGGGGACTGACAGCTGTCAGTGTAGCTAGCTATCTTGCTAATTTTGTCTAGCTAGCTAATGTTATCGGTTGTTGCTGTTTTTTGTTACTACACTTCATTCAAAAGATTAGCCAGCAGGCTCCATGGCTGGTTCTGGAGCTGGATTTGTCATAAGCATTAATTTAGGGAAAACTTCGCCACAGATGGAAAACACTGGCCTGTCTTTAACTTCACCACAGATGGAAACCACTGGCCTGTCTTTGTTATTTCCATAAATTGCGGCCACGAATCTGCCATAATAAGATGATCTAAGGCTGGTTCTGGATTTGTCATAAACATTGTGTTTCTACATTGTAATGGACTCACTGCAACCTTTTGTAAGTAGGCTGCTGGTAGGCTGCTGGTAGACTGCTGGTAGGCTGCTGGTAGGCTGCTGGTAGACTGCTGGTAGACTGCTGGTAGGCTGCTGGTAGACTGTTGGTGGGCTGCTGGCAGGCTTCGGCTGCGGTACATCAAAGCCAAGTCAGCCCGTGCTCATGGTTCTCACAGGGGAACTGAAATGAAAGGCTACTATGATTTTGCTCATGATCGTGCACACCTCAAATTAGAAGTTCCTTGAATTTTTTTTCGCAGGTGCCTTTTCATCATCTGGATAGACACTTGTGGTTTGTAGCTAATGTTACACCTATTTAAAGCAGTGGAGCGTGTAGTAAAGCAAAACTTTAGTGGTCTAAACCATTCATATTGGGGCGACGGGGCCATCTATAGGGGCTCCTGAGTGGCGCAGTGGCCTAAGACACTGCATCTCAGTGCAAGACGTGTCACTGCAGTACCTGGTTCAAATCGAGGCTGCATCACATCCGGCCGTGATTTCGGAGTCCCACAGGGCAGCGCACAATTGGCCCAGCGTTGTCTGGGTTTGGCCGTCATTGTAAATAAGAATTTGTTCTTAACTGACTTGCCTAGTTAAATAAAGGTTCAATACATTTATTTTGTAATATATATGTTTTATACAGACTAGCTAAAAGATAAGTGAAAATTGATAACAGATTATCCAACAGATTATGATCATTTTCTGGTAATTTATTTTATTGTCATTTGCTCCATGGCTCAGGTGGCCAAGTTGACACATGGCTGTTTGTCTCATCTCAGTCACCAAAAGGAAGAACTTTGCAGCTGTTTTAATAAACAATACATGCTGGTGGGTGGCAACATTCAAATAAAACCCAGCCCTCCTTTATGAAAAAAAAAACACATCAATTTCACATGTGAAGTGTTCCAAAAACACGGTTTCATGTAATCTTATGTGAAGATAATGTGACAACATGTAAAACAACATGTGATAACATCAAATGTTATGTGAAGTGTTCCAATTTTCACATGATTTCACATCTGAAATTTCACGGGAAAACACGTTTTTTTTCTGTAAGCACTGAAACGAAACGTAGGCTGAAAATAATTTGTATGTCATATCATAGGAAAAGACACAGCATTCACACAAAATTGAACAAAGTAGGCAGTTCGGATTTTTCACTTCAAAATATATCATACTTTGACTAAAACGATTACTTATTGACTTAAATCGTTGTGCAACATCATGGATAAGCTCTGGCCATCGTCTTTCAGCTCGAAAAAGTGGATTTCTACCGGTATGGGCGTTTTAAAACTGAAGACAGTATAATCTGTTTTTGTACCATAAAACCTCCCTCTATCTCTACTCACCCCCTGTGGTTTGGAGTCGGGCTGTAATTGATGCAGCATGTGTACTCCACTCTGCCTGGTGCTGTTTGTCTCTCCTGCAGAGCTCCCTGTTCTGAGCTGCAGCCAAAATAACTGACAATCCACAGGGAGGGACTCTCTCCCTGACACTCACAGCTACACTCCATTCTACACTCACAGCTACACTCCATTCTACACTCACTCCATTCTACGCACACAGCTACACTACATTCTACACTCACAGCTACACTACATTCTACACTCACAGCTACACTCACAGCTACACTCCATTCTACACTCCATTCTACACTACATTCTACACTCACTCCATTCTACACTCACAGCTGAACACATTCTCTCCTCTTTTGCTGCATCACTACACTCTCTTCATCACTGCTACACCTTCTCTTCACTCACTCACTCACTCACTCACTCACTCACTCACTCACTCACTCACTCACCCACTCACTCACTCACTCACTCACTCATTCGCCATTCTCCTCTTCCAAGAAAAGTAAAAACACTTGTTTCCCATGTCTGCTTCCCGCTCTCCTCTAAGCCATCATCTCTGTGTGACACACACACACACACACACACACACACACACACACACACACACACACACACACACACACACCTATTCACCTACTTACTTACACGTACGCATGTTTGTAAGAAACTATCAAAATATGTGTATTTTGTCCACAAAACTCTCCACACCTCAGTAAGATCTCTCTCTCTCTTCCACTTGCTCCACTTAGCCACGCAAAACACCCACTTATACTCATTCATACTAGAGTATGTCTTCTGTTCAACCAGTGAAGGGTTCTGTGAATGAGAGCGGGTAACAATGATAGATTTGCTACTATCATTCTTCAGTCTATTTCCATCTTATTCTCTTCTCTTTCCTCTGCAAGGTAGTTTACATGTATATTTGACCCACCTAGTTAGTTAGGTAGGTACAGAAAGGTTAGTTTAGATCAGGGGTAGGCAACTAGATTAAGCTGCAGGACAATTGTTTTGTTGTTGGAAGGAATGGTCGGGGGGTGGCAAAAAAATAATGATAATAATTCGTACACTACAAATTGATCACAACTAAGTCCAAAAAGAGATTGTATTTGAAAATAACAATAATTTCATACCTTGATTACATTGAGACACGATTACACGTCTCTTTTTTATTTTATTTGTGGGAATACTTGGGGACAGATTACAAATCGTAGTTCCAACTGTCCTGAGCTACATCGAACACACAAAGCCTTGGTAGTTACTACTGTCCTGATGTACATCGAACACACAAATGCATGGTAGTTACTACTGTCCTGAGCTACATCGAACACACAAATCCATGGTAGTTACTACTGTCCTGAGCTACATCGAACACACAAATCCATGGTAGTTACTACTGTCCTGGTCTACATCGAACACACAAAGCCTTGGTAGTTACTACTGTCCTGAGCTACATCGAACACACAAAGCCTTGGTAGTTACTACTGTCCTGATCTACATCGAACACACAAAGCCTTGGTAGTTACTACTGTCCTGATCTACATCGAACACACAAAGCCTTGGTAGTTACTACTGTCCTGAGCTACATCGAACACACAAAGCCTTGGTAGTTACTACTGTCCTGAGCTACATCGAACACACAAAGCCTTGGTAGTTACTACTGTCCTGAGCTACATCGAACACACAAAGCCTTGGTAGTTACTACTGTCCTGATCTACATCGAACACACAAAGCCTTGGTAGTTACTACTGTACTGATCTAACACTCAAAGAACAGAATGCTTAGCGTACATATGTTCTTCTTCTGTTGTATCTACAGGTTAATGTTACGGTTAAAGGTGTCACTGCAGAGGCTCAACTCAGTGTGAATGAATGCTCTACGGTGTGTAATGTTGTCTATCCTCTCCTCTCTAGGTACTACTCTGTCCTCTACCCTCTGGAGAGGAAGATCTCAGACGCCAGGTCACGTGACCTTGTCATCTACATCTGGATCCACGCCACCATCGCCAGCGTGCCTGTGTTCGCCGTAACCAACGTTACGGACGTGTACGCGACCTCGTCATGTTCCGACGCCCGCGCCCGCTCCCTGGGTCACATGGTCTACGTGGTGACCTACAACGTAACCACGGTGATCCTTCCACTCGTAGTCGTCTTCCTGTTAATGGTCCTGATTCGCCGAGCCCTCAGCGCCAGCCAGAAGAAGAAGGTGATCATCGCGGCGTTGAGAACACCTCAGAACTCCATCTCCATCCCTTATGTCTCTCAACGTGAGGCTGAGCTACATGCTACGTTACTGGCTGTGGTGTTAGCCTTCTCAGCCTGTAGTGCCCCCTACGGGGCGTTTGTGGTATACCGCACTCTTCTCGGTGACGGGGAGGACTTGTCTCCTTCTCTCCATCTCACGGCCATCTGGCTGCCCAAAGTGTCTCTCCTTACCAACCCTCTGCTGTTTCTGACGGTGAACGGCTCGGCTAGACGCTGCCTGTTTGATGTTCTAGTCCGGGTACACAGACGCTACAGTCGGCGTAACGTGGTCAGCACTGGGGATCTGGGGCTGAGGGGCGAGGGAGGGTTGGGAGGGTCTGGGGCCCTGGAGGGGTCTGCTCGGGCTGGGAGCCAGCTCCTGGAGATGTTTAATATCGGACAGCAGCAGATCTTTAGGCCAACCGATGAAGAGGAGGAGGTGGAGAATGAGAGCCCTTCATTAGGATCAGGGGTGGGGGGCTGTTCTCTTCCCAAAGAGAACCACCACCAGGCAGGAGGAGGAGGAGGAGGGAGACATGGAGGGAAGGTGGTTCTACAGAAAGAGACCGAACCAACCAGAGAGAGCGTCCCAGTAACTAAAGAACAACCTCCTCTCATATTTCCCGAGGTCTCACCTGTCCGTGCCTGTGCTTACACCTCCTCGTCACAGGTGGCGCCAGCAACCCCCACGGAGCCCGAGGACGCCACCCAGTTTGGGCCGTTCGAGCTGCCGCCCCAGTGGCTGCCGGAGACCAGGAACAGTAAAAAGAGGCTCCTCCCACCGCTAGGGAACACCCCAGAGGAACTGATCCAGACCAAACAGCCACGTCCAAGGCCAGAACGACGAATCAGCAGGAACAACAAGGTCAGCACCTTCCCCACATCGACCCCTGAACTATAAACCCTGACCATTGACCTTTGAACTGATGACCCCTGATCACAGTTATGGGCGGAGGTCAGCATGTGGATGATTTGTGATCTGTTTTGTGTCAATGACTGGGTACAAAGTCAGTGGAGGAAACCCCACCTGATCAACCACCTGCCCAAGGGCCCCCCCCTGTAAGAGAGACCAGAAAGTACAACTCCAGAGCTCGATGAGTCTGTCTCATTGTTGATTCTCCCTGTCGTGTAATGCAGTGGTTCCCAAACTTTTTATAGTCCCTTACCCCTTCAAACATTCAACCTCCAGCTGCGCACCAGGGTCAGCACACTCTCAAATGTAGTTTTTTGCCATCATTGTAAGCCTGCCACACACACACACACTATACAATACATTTATTAAACATAAGAATGAGTGTGAGTTTTTGTCACAACCCGGCTCATGGGGAAGTGACAAAGAGCTCTTATAGGACCAGGGCACAAATTATAATATAATAATAATAATAATAATAATAATAATCAATCAATTTTCTCTTTATTTAGCCGTCTTGCATATAAAATGTTATTTGTTCATAAAAAATGGTGAATAATTCACCACAGGTTAATGAGAAGGGTGTGCTTGAAAGGATGCACATAACTCTGCAATGTTGGGTTGTATTGGAGAGAGTTTCAGTCTTAAATCATTTTCCACACACAGTCTGTGCCTGTATTTAGTCTTCATGCTAGTGAGAGCTGAGAATCCACTCTCACATAGCTACCTGGTTGAAAAGGGCATCAGTGTCTTAACAGCGTGATTTTCCAAGGCAAGAATCTTTTAGTACAGCCAAATCCATAAATCTGGCAGTGGCTTCTGATTAAATTCAATTTTCACAGAACCGCTTGTTGCAATTTCGATGAGGCTCTCTTGTTCAGATATTGGTAAGTGGACTGGAGGCAGGGCATGAAAGGGATAACGAATCCAGTTGTTTGTGTCATCTGTTTCGGGAAAGTACCTGCGTAATTGCTCATTCAGGTGCTTCGCTATATCACATTTGACATTGTCCGTAAGCTTGAGTTCATTTGCACACAAAAAATCATACAATGATGCAAAGACCTGTGTGTTGTCCGTGTTAATGCAGACAGAGAAGAGCTCCAACTTCTTAATCATCGCCTCAATTTTGTCCCGCACATTGAATATAGTTGCGGAGAGTCCCTGTAATCCTAGATTCAGATCATTCGGGTGAGAGAGAACATCACCCAGATAGGCCAGTCGTGTGAGAAACTCGTCATCATGCAAGCGGTCAGACAAGTGAAAATTATGGTCAGTAAAGAACTTTAAGAAAATACACGAGAGTTCAGGGGCCTTGCTTTAACAAAGTTAACAATTTTCACTGTAGTGTTCAAAACGTCTTTCAAGCTTTCTGGCATTCTCTTGGCAGCAAGAGCCTCTCGGTGGATGCTGCAGTGTACCCAAGTGGCGTCGGGAGCAACTGTTTGTATGCGCGTTACCACTCCACTATGTCTCCCTGTCATGGCTTTTGCGCCATCAGAACAGATACCAACACATCTTGACCACCAAAGTCCATTTGATGTCACAAAGCTGTCCAGTATTTTAAAAATATCCAGCTGTAACGCATATAATTCATTGGCTTGTATGCGAAGCAGTAATTGTTTCCAACATCTCCTGCCATGTCACTGATGCGTTGTGAAACAGTGTTGTTTGATCAAGGCATTGTCTGTATAGTTTCTTTTGGCCTTTTCCCTCAGCTTTGTCCCAGCCATATCCGCGGCAGCAGGAAGAATGAAGTCCTCCACAATAGTATGGGGCTTACCTGTCCTAGCCACTTGGTAGCTCACCATATAAGACGCTTCTAGCCCCTTCTTACTAATGGTATCTGATGCTTGTCGTACTACTTGAAAGTTGTCTTTATTCTCGCTCAAAAAACTCCCGTGGCTTGTTTTTCAATTTGTCATGTTTCGTTTCTAAATGTCTGCGCAAGAGTGAAGGTTTCCTGTGAGAGAGTAACGGTTAATGTGATTGGTTGTTAATTATTTGACTAGGCTACCTGTATTTGACATTGTGTTGTTATTTCGCTGAACACTAGCTGGTTTCATTTTATTTTTGGCACTGAAGCAAGGCTACTCAGGCGAGAAATAAACCCCGCCCAAATGTATAGCCCCGTTGAAAAATATAAATGTACTCTTTGAAAATGTGAGAAAAAAAAATATTTTTTAAAATGTGAATCACATTTTTATTTGGCGTACCCCCGACTGCATTGCGTACCCCAGTTTGTGAATACCTGGTGTAATGGATACATGTTATGTAAATAACAGGCTAGTAGGTAAAAGGCCGCTCACCAGGCCGCGCACCAGGCCGCGCACAACACCTAATAGCCCAGGTCTAATGTCTAAAGCCACGTTTTTCTGGAGACATTGGTCGACCCCAATCTCTTCATAGCTCAGTTGGTAGAGCATGGTGCTTGTAACGCTAGGGTAGAGGGTTTTATTCCTGGGACCCCCAATACAGTCATACGTCCATACCTTTCGGTTTTACGTATGTCGCTTTGGATAAAAGCGTTTGCTAAATGGCATATATATTATTATATATTATCCCCAATGTCCTGGTTTGGATGTTCTCGCTTAAAAAATAATAATATATCTTTCCATGAAACAGTTGATTTGTACTGGCACTGCTGAACAGGGCAGCGGGGGTTAAAACCTTTTCAATATCTCTGTTTTATTCAACATAATTAGTCCAATCAATTCAATCTAGTTGATTTCTAAGAAAATGTTGGACTTCAGGCCAATGATGTATTGAACATACACGCAATGCATTTATTTCTTGGAAGGACACATTTACATTGTGATTGACATGGATAGTTATGTAACACGAACACTGGATGATGCATAAATTCTGTGTGACATTGAAGTTACATAAGAGTGTTTCTGAAGGTGTTTTTCCAAAACATCTTCTAACATGATTAACTGTTATGATCAAGTCTTTTATCTGTGTCAAACCTTTCACTTTTATGTTAACATCGTGTCACCTTTAGTTGCGGTATTTTCTGTAAAGCCTTGAGTCGTAGCTGTCCATATGTGTGTTTAATCTGCATTATATGTTACCTTGAGTTCATTCTCTAGGGTAGAATGTGTCTTCAGGTGTGTTGAATATCATTCCTTTCCAATGCCAACCCTTTGTACTACAGATACAGTGACTTCAATGCAATGAATAACATGATAAGTGCAATTGTACAGTATGCAAATAAAATAACTTTGAATTAACAGAATTGTATGATCCTCGTGCTTTGCTCATATTCTATAATGAAATTCTTCAGTGTTCGTTAACCTCCGGTTCCTGGACTGGCCCCCGTCGGTGGGATATTGCTTTCCGGTCCCTGAGATGCTAGAGTGTTAGTTCTGATGTTAGCTGTACCTCAGGAGGAAAAAAACATAGTTTGCCTGGTCCCAGATCTGTTTCTGCTCTTGCCAACTTGCTCAAACCAATGAGTGACAAGGAGTTGGCATTATGACTGGCAACTGACTATCCTACCAATCCTTGACTTCGGCGATGTCATTTACAAAATAGCCTCCAACACTCTACTCAGCACATTGGATGCAGTCTATCACAATGCCATCCGTTTTGTCACCAAAGCCCCATATACTAACCACCACTGCGGGTATGCTCTTGTTGGCTGGCCCTCACTTCATATTCGTCGCCAAACCCACTAGCTCCAGGTCATCTATAAGTCTTTGCTAGGTAAAGCCCCGCCTTATCTCAGCTCACTGGTCACCATAGCAGCACCCACCCGTAGCACGTGCTCCAGCAGGTATATTTCACTGGTCACCCCCAAAGCCAATTCCTCCTTCGGCCGGCTTTCCTTCCAGTTCTCTGCTGTAATGACTGGAACGAACTGCAAAAATCACTGAAGCTGGAGACTCATATCTCCTTCTCTAGCTTTTAAGCACCAGCTGTCAGAGCAGCTCACACATCACTGCACCTGTTCATAGCCCATCTGTAAATAGCCCATCCAACTACCTCATCCCCATACTGTTATTTATTTTGCTCCTTTACACCCCAGTATCTCTACTTACACACTCATCTTCTGCACATCTATCACTCCAGTGTTTAATTGCTATATTGTAATTATTTTGCCACTATGGCCTATTTATTGCCTTACCTCCCTTATCCTACCTCATTTGCACACACTGTATATAGACTTTTTCTATTGTATTATTGACTGTATGTTTGTTTATTCCATGTGTAACTCTGTTGTTTGTGTCGCACTGCTTTGCTTTATCTTGGCCAGGTCGCAGTTGTAAATGAGAACTTGTTTTCAACTAGCCTACCTGGTTAAATAAAGGTGAAATAAAACAATTATAGCACAGACTCAATCAAATCACATTTTATTGGTCACATACACATATTTAACAGATGTTATTGCGGGTGTAGCAAAAATGCTTGTGTTCCCAACAGTGCAGTAGTATCCTAACAATTCACAACAACACAAACACATCAAAAAGTATATATTTTTTAAAAGAAATATGCCAATCCCTGTTTTATAAAAAAGATTGAGGAACACTCCTAATGGGCCTTTCCTAGTAGAGGGTCGGTCCAAAATGTCCTATTTCCTATATAGTGCACTACTTTTGACCTTTTCTTCAAAAGTAGTGCACTATAAAGGGAACAGGGTGCCTTTTAGGACACAGCCCTTGAAGAGAGGCTGGAGTGAGGGGAAAGATCTACCTACCAAGTCTCCACGGATCAATTCTATTGACTCTACAGAGAAGCTGCAGATCAATACCCTGACTGCTCCATTTACAACAGTCTGCATGGCATAAATGAAACGAGAAATTCATATAGGCCTAACGAAAGTCTCTTGATCAATGGATAGTCAGATTTAATTTATAACCCTTATAAAAATATATTTTGTTGTAGCGCTTAAGTCACAAGGTCAGAATCATGTACTTTGTCATTTAGTTTTTAAAAAACGCGATGGTGGTCACTGACTGAGATTTACATGCTATCAAGTATGTCAACAACATATGTACAGTGGCAAGGAAAAGTATGTGAACCCTTTGGAAATACCTGGATTTCTGCATAAATTGGTCATACAATTTCATCTGATCTTCATCTAGGTCAATATAATAGACAAAGACAGTCTGCTTAAACTAATAACACACAAACAATTATACGTTTTGATGTCTTTATTGAACACATCGTGTAAACATTCACAGTGCAGGGTGGGAAAAGTATGTGAACCCTTGGATTTAATAAATGTTTGACCCTCCGTTGGCAGCGATAACCTCAACCAAATGTTTTCTGTAGTTGTGGATCAGACCTGCACAACGGTCACGAGGAATTTTGGACCGTTCGTCTTTACAAAACTGTTTCAGTTCAGCAATATTCTTGGGATGTCTGGTGTGAACTGCTCTCGAGGTCATGCCACAGCATCTCAATCGGGTTGAGGTCAGGACTCTGACTGGGCCACTCCAGAAGGTGTATTTTCTTCTGTTGAAGCCATTGTGTTGTTGATTTACTTCTGTGTTTTGGGTCATTGTCCTGTTGCATCACCCAACTTCTGTTGAGCTTCAATTGGCAGACAGATAGCCTTACATTCTCCTGCAAAATGCCTTGATAAACTAGGGAGTTAATTTTTCCGTTGATGATAGCAAGCTGTCCAGACCCTGATGCAGCAAAGCAGCCCCAAACTATGATGCTCCCTCCACCATACTTTACAGTTGGGATGAGGTTTTGATGTTGATGTGCTGTGCTGTGCCTTTTTTTCTCCACACAGTGTTGTGTGTTCCTTCCAAACAACTCAACTGTAGTTTCATCTGTCCACAGAATATTTTACCAGAAGCGCTGTGGAACATCCAGGGGCACTTTTACAAACTTCAGACGTGCAGCAATGTTTTTTTTGACAGCAGTGGCTTCTTCCGTGGTGTCCTCCCATGAACACCATTCTTGTTTAGTGTTTTACGTATCAAAGACTCATCAACAGAGATGTTAGCATGTTCCAGAGATTTCTGTAAGTATTTAGCTGACACTCTAGGATTCTTCTGAACCTCATTGAGCATTCTGCTCTGTGCTCTTGCAGTCATTTTTGCAGGACGGCCACTCCTAGGTAGGGTAGCAACAGTGCTGAACTTTCTCAATTTATAGACAATTTGTCTTTCCGTGGACTGATGCACATCAAGGCTTTTAGAGATACTTTTGTAACCCTTTCCAGCTTTATGCAAGTCAACAATTCTTAATCTTAGGTCTTCTGAGATCTCTTTTGTTTGAGGCATGGTTCACATCAGGCAATGCTTCTTGTGTATAGCAAACTCAAATTTTGTGAATGCTTTTTATAGGGCAAGGCAGCTCTAACCAACATCTCCAATCTCGTCTCATTGATTGGACTTCAGGTTAGCTGACTCCTGTCTCCAATTAGCTTTTGGAGAAGTCATTAGACTAGGGGTTCAAATACTTTTTCCAACCTACACTGTGAATGTTTAAATGATGTATTCAATATAGACAAGAAAAATACAATACTTTATGTGTTATTAGTCTATGTTTGTTTATTGTGATCGGATCAAATTTTATGACCAATTTATGCAGAAATCCAGGTCATTCCAAAGGGTTCACATACTTTTTCTTGCCACTGTAAGTAAGTAATAGTCATGTTTTGGCTGTAATGTTTTTGTTACAGCACCAACTAATCCACGTCATAACAGAAACATCAGCCATTGGAAACATCAGCCATTGTATCGCTTCCCCTGAAATCTAAGGTGAAAGCCATAGAAAGCCCTGGAGCAACAGAACCTTCTCTTTCAATTACCTTCTGACACTGAGAGAAGTGTAAACAGCAACCCAGAATGTCTTTAAATATACAGAACAAAAATATAAATGCAACATGCAACAATTTCTAAGATTTTACTGAGTTACAGATAATATAAGGATATTAATCAATTCAAATAAATGAATTAGGCCTCAAACTTTTTTCCAAAAATGTTTTACACCCTTTTTCTCCCCAATTTCATGATATTCAATTGGTAGTTACAGTCTTGTCTCATCGCTGCAACTCCCGTACGGACTCGGGAGAGGCTAAGGTCAAGGTCCATGCGTCCTCCGAAACACGACCCAACCAAGCCACACTGCTTCTTGACACAATGCCCAGTTAACCCGGAAGTTAACCTGGCACACCACAGGAGTCGCTAATGCGCAATGGGACAAGGTCATCCCTGCAGGCCAGACCCTCCCCTAACCCGGACAACAATTGTGCGCCACCCCATGGGTCTCCCGGGGCGTGACCGGCTGCGACAGAGCCTGGACTCAAACCCATAATCTCTAGTGGCACAGCTAGCACTGCGATGCAGCGTCTTAGACCACTGCGCCACTCTGGAGGACATTAGGCTCTAATCTATGGATTTCACATGACTGGGAAAACAGGCATCTGTTGGTCACAGATACTTAAAAAAAAAGGTAGGGACTTGGATCAGAAAACCAGTCAGTATCTGGTGTGACCATAATTTGCCTCATGCAGCGCAACACATCTCCTTCGCATTGACTTGATCAAGCTGTTGATTGTGGCCTGTGAAATGTTGTCCCACTCCTCTCCAATGGCTGTGTGAAGTTTCTGGATATTGGCAGGAACTGGAACACACTGTCATACACAACAATCTAGAGCATCCCAAACATGCTCAATGGGTGACATGTCTGAGTATGCAAGCCATGGAAGAACTGGGACATTTTCAGCTTCCAGGAATTGTGTACAGATCCTTGCGACATGGAGCCGGGAATTATCATGCAGAAACTTGAGGTGATGGTGGTAGAAGAACGGCACGACAATCAGGATCTCGTCTTGTTATCTCTGTGCATTCAAATTGCCATAGAAAAACAAAAATGAGCTAGTTGTCCATTGCGCATGCCTGCCCATACCATACTCCCACCGCCACCATGGGGCACTCTGTTCACAACGTTGACATCAGTAAACCGCTCACCAACATGACGCCATACACCTGGTCTGCGGTTGTGAGGCCGGTTGAACGCATTGCCAAATTCTCTAAAATGATGTTGCAGCCGGCTTATGGTAGAGAAATGAACACTAAATTATATGGCAACAGCTCTGATGGACATGCCTGCAGTCAGCATGCCAATTTCACTTTCCCTCAAAACTTTAGATATCTGTGGCATTGTGTTGTGTGACAAAACTGTAGCCTTTTGTCCCCAGCACAAGGTGCAACTGTGGAATGATCATGCTGTTTCATCAAGTTCTTGATATGCCAGACCTGTCAGGTTGATGGATTATCTTGGGAAAGGAGAAGTGCTCACTAACAGGGATGTAAACAAATATGTGTATTTGTTCACTGTATTTGTTAAGCCATAACCCCCCCCCCCCCCCCCCCCCAACCACAGTTACCCACGATGCTGTATGCTATCTCCCAATCTATACTACATCCTCTCTCTCCTCGCATCGCCTCACCTGCATCAGCCAATATTGTGCAGTGGACCACAGATTGAAGCGATAGCGACTACACCACACAACGGAATTGCACTTTACCACTTTATTGTTTAGCTTACTGTAAACATTCATACTGAAGGTTTGTCTTTTTCCAGCTGATTGATTCCTATAAGTGCTTCAGGTGGTAGTCAATGGCAGAGATAGACATCACTCAATCAGCTTACACCTGAGGTTTGGCCAGACCATCACTCAATCAGCTTACACCTGAGGTTCAGCCATGCCTTCTTTAATATTATGGCAGATTCCATTTGACATGAATTTCATTGATGACCAAGGTGCGTCTCACGCTTTGCAGTTCAACAATCAACTGTATACTGTACCTGTATACTGTACAGTGCCTTCGGAAAGTATTCAGACCCCTTGACTTTTTCCACATTTTGTTAAGTTACAGCCTTATTCTAAAATGTATTAAATAAATAAAAATCCTCATCAACTACACACAATACCCCATAATGACATCACAATACCCGTTAACGACAAGGTGAAAACAGGTTTTTAGAAATTTTAGCTTTTTAATTACATTTTTTTAAATACCTTATTTACATACTCTAAATTGAGCTCAGGTGCATCCTGCTTCCATTAATCATCCTTGATATGTTTCTACAACTTGATTGGAGTCCACCTGTGGTAAATTCAATTGATTGGACATGATTTGGAAAGGCACCCACCTGTCTATATAAGGTCCCACAGTTAACAGTGCATGTCAGAGCAAAAACCAAGCCATGAGGTCAAAAGAATTGTCCATAGAGCTCCGAGACAGGATTGTGTCAAGGCACAGATCTGGGGAATGGTACCAAAACCTTTCTGCAGCATTGAAGGTCCCCAAGAACACAGTGGCCTACATCATTTTGAAATGGAAGACGTTTGGAACCACCAAGACTCTTCCTAGAGCTGGCCTCCCGGCCATACTAAGTGATCAGCGGAGAAAGAAGGGCCTTGGTTAGGGAGGTGACCAAGAACCCGATGGCCACTCTGACAGAGCTCTAGAGTTCCGTTGTGGAGATGGGAGAACCTTCCAGAAGGACAACCATCTCTGCAGCACTCCACCAATCAGGCCTTTATGGTAGAGTGGCCAGATGGAAGCCAGTCCTCAGTAAAAGGCAGATGACAGCCCGCTTGGAGTTTGCCAAAAGGCACCCAAAGACTCTCAGCTCGTGATGGCCCAACGCCCTATTAACCTGTTAAGACACTTTCAGTTGGTGTTTCCTTTATTATGGCAGTTACCTTTATATAAGGTCTGATTGTAACCCTTATCAAAGGCTAAACATAGTCTGATATATTTATCTTAGCAGTCGAATGAGCGTGCAGGTAATTCATATTTCTGCATAGAGTTTATCCTGTGGGTTCGTGGTGTGCAGTGGTTCGGCCCCCTACTGTTAATTCCCTAATAAATCAATGGTGCCTGTAGGAATCTTACTTTACTACATGTTAGATCTTGAATGTAGAGCAGTGGCATGTTGAAGGAAATATTTTTATTTTATTCAACCTTTATTTCAGTTAAGAACAAATTCTTATTTACAATGTAGGTCTAGGAACAATGGGTTAACTTCCTTGCTCAGGGGCAGAACTGTCACACTTATCTTCGTCCTCTGACGATATTGAAAAGTCCTCGTCAGAAAAGGTAGACCAATACGCAGCGGAGGTCGTGTTCATCTTTGAATTTAATAAATCTCTAACGTGAACACGATACAAAAAACAACGATAGTGCAACAGTTTTACAGGCTACAAAACACGTAATGCAAAAATAATCTCCCACAATTAGACAAACCCAACACACCCAACTAATATAGGACTTCCAATCAAAGGCAACATCACACAGCTGCCTTCAATTGGAAGTCCACCCCAATTAACCAAACATAGACATAACTAACTAGATAACACATAGAAATACATAAACACAGACCATAACCCAAAAACCCGGAAATACTAAATCAAACACCCTATTTTCCAAAACACCACCCTGAACCACATAAAACAAATACCCTCTGCCACGTCCTGACCAAACTACAATACCAATTGACCTTATACTGGCCAGGACGTGACAAGAACGACAGCTTGTCAGCTTGGGGATTCAATCTAGCAACCTTTCGGTTACTGGCCCAACGCTCTAACCACTAGGCTACCGTGGATGAAAAAAATGTCCAAGATTTGCTTCCACTTTCAAGAGTAATTGAAATGTGGGCTTTGAATAACAAGCCTGTTGCAATATGTTGCACCTAATAGGATTTTCACATTTTATGTAAGATGTTTTGGGGGTTTTCTGTGCGCTAAATGACCTCCATATGAGTTTCAATTGCGGTGTTATTCAGTCTAGACACAGATTATAACTAATCTGAAGTTTACTGCATACGTAAGAACTCCTAATGTACATTCCTAGGAGCATAAAATAATTGACCTCTTAAGACCTTTACTTAAGATGTGTGTTTTGACTTAGCAGGTCTTAAAACTAATACTAACAACAACATAATGTTTAGACTTAAGACAGATAAATATTTATTCGGTTGGTTCACTGTTAATATGTGTGATATTGAAAAATATGACTCCATTATAATAATGGGTCTGAGACCCAGTTTTGACACCTATACATCCGGCCAGAAAATGTAATAAAAACAGGTCTAGATAATCTTCTTGGAGTCACAGAGGCAAACTTAGACTAAACACATGACAAGCTCTGAAAACAGAGAACCACGTGAACAAAGTACCTGTTTGTTAAAAGGGTTTGGTGGATTTTATTTTCTATGCAGCCTTAGTCGTCAGAATGTTTATCCTTTACGTCATCATAGACATCATTGTTGTTGTTTTCATCATCATCATCACCATCTTATTAATCTCCTCCTCCTGCTCCTCCTCTTCCTCCACCTCCTCCTCTTCATCATATTCATCTTTCTTTATAGCATCATCATCCTTCTTCTCCTCCTTCCTCTCTCCTTAATCTATTCACCAAGGGGAGAGTTCTCACCATCATTCCCTTATGCACTATTCTCTCTATGTTTATTCTGACCCTGAACTTAAGCATGAGAACAGCCCGCTATTCACCAACAATTCACCCGCTATTCACACCATATTCACACGCTATTCACCCCCTATTTACCTGCTATTCACCCGCTATTCACCCCCTATTCACCCGCTATTCACTCGCTATTCACACCCTATTCACCCGCTATTCACACCCTATTCACCCCCTATTCACCCGCTATTCACCCCCTATTCACCCGCTATTCACACCATAGTCACAAGCTATTCGCCCCCTATTCACCCCCTATTCACACGCTATTTACCCGCTATTCACCCGCTATTCACCTGCTATTCACCTGCTATTCACACCCTATTCACACGCTATTCACCCCCTATTTACCTGCTATTCACCCGCTATTCACACCCTATTCACCCGCTATTCACACGCTATCCACCCGCTATCCACCCGCTATTCACACGCTATCCACACGCTATTCACACGCTATCCACACGCTATTCACCCCCTATTCCCACCTTATTCACCCGCTATTCACACGCTATCCACCCGCTATTCACCCGCTATTCACACGCTATCACCGCTATTCACCCGCTATTCACACGCTATTCACACCCTATTCACACGCTATTCACACCCTATTCACCCGCTATTCACCCCCTAATCACCCGTTATTCACTCGCTATTCACCCGCTATTTACCCCTATTCACCCGCAATTCACCCTCTATTCACCGCTACTCACCCGCTATTCACCCCCTATTCACCCGCTATTCACTCGCTGTTCACCCCCTATTCACCTGCTACTCACCCGCTATTCACCCCCTATTCACCCGCTATTCACCCGCTATTCACCCGCTATTCACCCCCTATTCACCCGCTATTCACCCGCTATTCAACCCCTATCACACCCTATTCACCCGCTATTCACACGCTATCCACCCCGTATTCGTTTGGTGTGGAGATCTAATAAATGGAGGTGTGTCTACAGATAGACCATATTAATGAAGGTGTGTTGGAGGTGTGTCTACAGATACACCATATTATTGAAGGTGTGTTGGAGGTGTGTCTACAGATACACCATATTAATGAAAATGTGTTGGAGGTGTGTCTACAGATACACCATATTAATGAAGGTGTGGAGGAGGTGTGTCTACAGATACACCATATTAATGAAGGTATGGAGGTGTGTCTACAGATAGACCATATTAATGAAGGTGTGGAGGAGGTGTGTCTATAGATACACCATATTAATGAAGGTGTGTTGGAGGTGTGTCAATAGATACACCATATTAATGAAGGTGTGGTGGAGGTGTGTCTATAGATACACCATATTAATGAAGGTGTGTTGGAGGTGTGTCTACAGATACACCATATTAATGAAGGTGTGGAGGAGGTGTGTCTATAGATACACCATATTAATGAAGGTGTGTTGGAGGTGTGTCTATAGATACACCATATTAATGAAGGTGTGGTGGAGGTGTGTCTATAGATACACCATATTAATGAAGGTGTGTTGGAGGTGTGTCTACAGATACACTATATTAATGAAGGTGTGTTGGAGGTGTGTCTATAGATACACCATATTAATGAAGGTGTGGTGGAGGTGTGTCTATAGATACACCATATTAATGAAGGTGTGTTGGAGGTGTGTCTACAGATACACCATATTAATGAAGGTGTGGTGGAGGTGTGTCTACAGATACACCATATTAATGAAGGTATGGAGGTGTGTCTAAAGATACACCATATTAATAAAGGTGTGTTACAGGTGTGTCTACAGACACACCATATTAATGAATGTGGGTTGGAGGTGTGTCTATAGATAGACCATATTAATGAAGGTGTGTTGGAGGTGTGTCTACAGATAGACCATATTAATGAAGGTATGGAGGTGTGTCTACAGATACACCATATTAATGAAGGTGTGGAGGAGGTGTGTCTACAGATACACCATATTAATGAAGGTATGGATGTGTGTCTACAGATACACCATATTAATGAAGGTATGGAGGTGTGTCTACAGATACACCATATTAATGAAGGTGTGGAGGAGGTGTGTCTACAGATACACCATATTAATGAAGGTATGGATGTGTGTCTACAGATACACCATATTAATGACCCCCTATTCACCCCCTATTCACACGCTATTTACCCGCTATTCACCCGCTATTCACCTGCTATTCACCTGCTATTCACACCCTATTCACACTAAACAAGAATGGTGTTCATGGGAGGACACCACGGAAGAAGCCACTGCTGTCCAAAAAAAACATTGCTGCATGTCTGAAGTTTGCAAAGTGCCCCTGGATGTTCCACAGCACTATTGGTAAAATATTCTGTGGACAGATGAAACTACAGTTGAGATGTTTGGAAGGAACACACAACACTATGTGTGGAGAAAAAAAGGCACAGCACACCAACATCAAAACCTCATCCCAACTGTAAAGTACGGTGGAGGGAGCATCATGGTTTGGGGCTGCTTTGCTGTCTCAGGGCCTGGACAGCTTGCTATCATTGACGGACAAATGAATTCCCAAGTTTATCAAAACATTTTGCAGGACAATGTTAGGCTATCTGTCCGCCAATTGAAGCTCAACAGAAGTTGGGTGATGCAACAGGACAACGACTCAAAACACAGAAGTAAATCAACAACACAATGGCTTCAACTGAAGAAAATACACCTTCTGGAGTGGCCCAGTCAGAGTCCTGACCGCAACCCGATTGAGATGCTGTGGCATGACCTCGAGAGAGCAGTTATTGAGAGCCATTATTGATTAATCTGGATCTTGTTTTTTAGAGTATTGTATTAATCTGAAACATGTTCTTGTATTTGTTAGCAAGTGTCTCTTTTTAATAAACCTTGTTTGATTTGTATGTATCAATTCTGGTAAGACTTTTGCCATTCTATGGCATATGAGCTTTGCTTTTATTTTATTGTTACAATTTATAAAATAAAACTGTTATTTAATCATATAGTACTTTCACAGCCATTTTGCTTTGTCTACGCTGTATGATCATATTTCTTCAGCCATATTTCTTCATTCATTCATACTTCCTGATTATGAAGGGATTTGGTGGCCAAATCCCCAAATCCCCAAAAACACCAGAGCAGCGCTGAAGGATTTCCACTTATTGTCGAGAAACTGTTCTGAGAAAACACTGCAGCAAACAATACCTCCAGATGTCTGCCACTACCTCCAGATGTCTGCCACTACCTCCAGATGTCTGCCACTACGGCCAAATGTCTGCCACTGCCTCCAGATATCTGCCACTTCCTCCACTACCTCCAGATGTCTGCCACTTCCTCCACTACCTCCAGATGTCTGCCACTACCTCCACTACCGCCAGATGTCTGCCACTACGGCCAAATGTCTGCCACTACCTCCAGATATCTGCCACTACCTCCAGATATCTGTAACTTCCTCCAGATATCTGCCACTACGGCCAAATGTCTGCCACTACCTCCAGATATCTGCCACTACCTCCAAGATGTCTGCCACTTCCTCCACTACCTCCAGATGTCTGCCACTTCCTCCACTACCTCCAGATGTCTGCCACTACCTCCACTACCGCCAGATGTCTGCCACTACGGCCAAATGTTTGCCACTACCTCCAGTTGTCTGCCACTTCCTCCACTACCTCCAGATGTCTGCCACTACCTCCACTACCGCCAGATGTCTGCCACTACGGCCAAATGTCTGCCACTACCTCCAGATATCTGCCACTACCTCCAGATATCTGCCACTTCCTCCAGATATCTGCCACTATGGCCAAATGTCTGCCACTACCTCCAGATATCTGCCACTACCTCCAGATGTCTGCCACTTCCTCCACTACCTCCAGATGTCTGCCACTTCCTCCACTACCTCCAGATGTCTGCCACTACCTCCACTACCGCCAGATGTCTGCCACTACGGCCAAATGTCTGCCACTACCTCCAGATGTCTGCCACTACCTCCAGATATCTGCCACTACCTCCAGATATCTGCCACTACATCCACTACTTCCAGATGTCTGCCACTACCTCCACTACCGCCAGATGTTTGCCACTACCTCCTGATATCTGCCACTATCTCCAGATATCTGCCACTACCTCCAGATATCTGCCACTACCTCCACTACCTCCAGATGTCTGCCACTACCTCCACATGTCTGCCACTACCTCCACTACCTCCAGATATCTGCCACTACCTCCAGATGTCTGTCACTTCCTCCACTACCTCCAGATGTCTGCCACTTGTCTGCCACTACGGCCAAATGTGTGCCACTACCTCCAAATATCTGCCACTACCTCCAGAAATCTGTCACTTCCTCCAGATATCTGCCACTACGGCCAAATATCTGCCACTTCCTCCAGATATCTGCCACTACGGCCAAATGTCTGCCACTACCTCCAGATATCTGCCACTACCTCCAGATGTCTGCCACTTCCTCCACTACCTCCAGATGTCTGCCACTACCTCCACTACCGCCAGATGTCTGCCACTACGGCCAAATGTCTGCCACTACCTCCAGATGTCTGCCACTATCTCCAGATATCTGCCACTATCTCCAGATATCTGCCACTACCTCCAGATATCTGCCACTACATCCACTACCTCCAGATGTCTGCCACTACCTCCACTACCGCCAGATGTCTGCCACTACCGCCAGATGTCTGCCACTACCTCCTGATATCTGCCACTACCTCCAGATATCTGCCACTACCTCCACTACCTCCAGATGTCTGCCACTACCTCCACATGTCTGCCACTACCTCCACTACCTCCACTACCTCCAGATGTCTGCCACTACCTCCAGATGTCTGCCACTACCTCCAGATGTCTGCCACTACCTCCACTACTGCCAGATGTCTGCCACTACCTCCAGATGTCTGCCACTACCTCCACTACCTCCAGATGTCTGCCACTACCTCCAGATGTCTGCCACTACCGCCAGATATCTGCCACTACCTCCACTACCTCCAGATGTCTGCCACTACCTCCACATGTCTGCCACTACCTCTACTACCTCCACTACCTCCAGATGTCTGCCACTACCTCCAGATGTCTGCCACTACCTCCAGATGTCTGCCACTACCTCCAGATGTCTGCCACTACCTCCACTACCTCCAGATGTCTGCCACTACCTCCACATGTCTGCCACTACCTCCACTACCTCCACTAGCGCCAGATGTCTGCCACTACCTCCACTACCTCCAGATGTCTGCCACTACTGCCAGATATCTGCCACTACCTCCACTACCGCCAGATGTCTGCCACTACCTCCAGATGTCTGCCACTACCTCCACTACCGCCAGATATCTGCCACTACCTCCACTACCTCCAGATGTCTGCCACTACCTCCACTACCGCCAGATATCTGCCACTACCTCCACTGCCTCCAGATGTCTGCCACTACCGCCAGATGTCTGCCACTACCTCCACTACCGCCAGATGTCTGCCACTACCTCCACTACCTCCAGATGTCTGCCACTACCTCCACTACCGCCAGATGTCTGCCACTACCTCCAGATATCTGCCAGTCCATTCAGATATAAAGACATTATGGTAGTTAGTTCTCTCATTTTCAAGGACTACAGTACAGTTCCTTTCTGTCGTTCTTTCTAACTCTTTATCATCGTCCAACTGTTTATTCACTCCCCGCTGACTAGTGAGAACACAATATCCTTTGAGATGTATAAGTGAGAGCAGGAAGTCAGTAATAAGAATCACACTCCATAAGTGGTACCAGTCTGTCTGTGCTTGGCCAGCATGTGTCATCCAGTTACAATGTCCCCGTACACATGTCCCCGTACACATACATTAGCATCGCTTCATTCAATTCTACAGGTTCATTAATTGTATTATGATGAACTCACCTGTGTGAGGATAAATTATATAGTTGCATCCCAAATGGAACCCTATTCCCTACGTAGTGCTCTAGGGCCCATAGGGCTCTGGCCAGAAGTAGTGCACTATGTAGGGAATAGGGTACAATTTCACACATTTTCCCTCCCATTATGTCAACTATTATGCATGGAACTAGCTTTGAAGCAGCTGGGATATACCTGTTGCTAAGCAACGCACCAGCTTATTTGATAAGCCTCCACATCCCGTCCCGGGGAATAGATATGTCCTACACTACAGTACCAATATAAACAAGGCTGCAACATATCTGACTGCATCCTAAATGGCACTCTATTAGCTATTAGGCACAATAAATAGGGAATAGGTTGCCATTTCCAAACCCTTTGTCCTCCAGCAGTCCACTCAGTAACTGAGCTCCTGTATTCTGCCCGGTTACTGGATACGTATGAAACAACTTTCGGAGGGCTTTTGACAGCCAATGGAAGCCTTAGGAAGTGCAACGTGACCCCTAAGTATTTGTAGTTTCTCTAGGGATTCAAAAGTAGAACTACATTTCTCAGACCTTACACTTCCTGGTTTAAATTTTCTCAGGTTTTTGCATGCCATATGAGTTCTGTTATACTCACAGACACCATTCAAACAGTTTTAGAAACTTCAGAGTGTTTTCTATCCAAATGTACTAATAATATGCATATCCTAGCTTCTGAGTTTAATGTATGAGATCCCTATCACAGCACTGAAACAGGCAGGAAGACAGATATCTGACAGCTACTATTCCCTCCCTCCCTCCCTCCCTCCCTCCCTCCCTCCCTCCCTCCCTCCCTCCCTCCCCTCCCTCCCTCCCTCCCTCCTCTCCTCTCCTCTCCTCTCCACACACAACAAGCTTATTTCTCAAACAAAAATGTAAATAACTGTTAGTGAGCATTATTTTTCCTTTGAGGCATATCTAGAAGCTGATTAAACAGCATGATCGTTACACAGCAGCCCAGGATCTCATCATCCGGCTTCTTCACCTGCGGGATTGTCTGAGATCAGCCACCCAGACAGCTGATGAACTGAGGAGTATTTCGGTCGGTAATGAAGCCCTTTTGTGAGGAAAAACTCATTTTGATTGGCTGGGCCTTGCTTCCCATGCTGTGTTTATATTTTTATTCAGTATATATTTATCTTGACGGAGTGATGCTGAATGTTAAATATGTCTCAACTTACCCCTGCATTTAGTAATGTATGTGTGTTTTACATGTTTTATCCTGTCCTTCATCTGTCCATGTGAGTCCCATTGAGGCACAGTTCATTGTGAAGGACAGGACAATCTGTTCCTCTCAAGGGAGCCCTATCCAAGACTACAAGTTTTAGAGTAATATTTTTTGTGTGGAAAATTGTTTATTGGTTTTTACAGTAATGCTTTTACAGAGATTAGCATACTAATGGCATTCACTGTGTTCCACTACCAGTCTCTGTATGGAATCAGAGAGAGAAATTATATGACAGAGAGGCAAAGAAAAATATAGATACAGAGAGGAGAGATAGAGAGAGAGACAGAGAGAAAGAAAAATGATATGACAGAGGCAAAGAAAAATATAGATACAGAGAAGAGACAGAGAGAGCGAGAGAGCGACAGAGAGTGAGAGAGAGGACTAGCAGGAGGTAAAGCAGGATAGAGCCAGATATCTCTCAGGCATCCTTGTCCTTCTCTTGATGTAGATATCAAATATGGAGAATAGTATGGACAATATCTAATATGTAGGTGTGCAGAATGGAAGAGACTGAATTTTTATTGTTTATTTCACTTTTGTATATTATCTACTTCACTTGCTTTGGCAATGTAAACATATGTTTCCCATGCCAATTAAGCCCCTTGAATTGAATTGAATTGAAGGTTTCACTGCAACAAGGTGTTTCACCTTCCATGTGATGCACTTTCATCAGAATTTCTCTTTGAATTTCTCGAATGGAAAATGTCTCTGGTCCAGTCTGGCTTGGAATGGCATCATGCTGTATGTCATACACCATCATATTTATATAGGCTGAACAGGCCAAGAATATTCTGGATTTTCAAGACAACCTTTTAAATGTTACCCTTTCGAGGGCTGTAAGGAGAGGTAGCGTACAGTAACTACGCAAAGACACCGACGAAAAACAAGTGTACCATGTCTAAAATAAATATAATTTTTTGTAGGAAATTCAATAAAGTCCATTTATGGAGTAATGGTTTTGGTCTAACCTCAATCAAGTTTAATCAAATTCCTAAAAAAAACAAAAACGTGGCAAGCAGAAGGAACATTACCCAGAGTCGAGGCCTAATTTGGAAAGATATATTTGACTGTGAGAGAGTGGTGCCGAATGGACTAGGTAATCATGGTAATCATTACACAGCCTAACATAACAAGAAGCATTCAAGAACCCTCTGAAGTGTCTGTGAGGACCAGGTGAGAGAGGGAGAGAGAGGGAGAGGGAGGAAGAGGGGGAGTGAGGGAGGGAGAGACAAAAAAGAGAGAGAGAGAGACAGTGAATAAGGGTGTGTTGTTGGAAAGAGAGAGAGAGAGAGAGAAAGAGAGAGAGAGAAGGAGGAGGGAGGAAGAGAGTATGTGAGAGAGAAAAAGAATAATCACTTTTACCAGTGAATGGGAATTGAGATATCACCATGGCAACAAGGAATCCCCTGGCTCAATCAGTTGTGACTCTAGGATGTGATATCGTCTCGTGACTAGTATTACACTGCACACTTCTAGGACGTTGACACAATGTAGAGGATACTGTATAATCTCCATTCTTAGAAAAATGTTCACATCCATATGTAGGGTTGGAGGTTACCGGATTTCCTGCTTACCGGCATTCCTTTCTGGTTCCGGGAATCGTCCAATCAGAATTTCTGGAAAACCTAGGAATATTGCAACCCTATTCATATGTAGTGAGTCAGATTGTAGCCTATGGGGACACTACAGGAGTGTTTGATTGACAGCTTATAATGTAGCGTTGACAAGCTTAACCACCTCTGTCACCGGCATCATTAGGAAATGCATCGGTGACGTTGTCCCCACAGTGAAGGTTCGCTGCTTCCCCAATCAAAAGCCCTGGATTAACACTGGCGCTGAACTAAAGGACAGGGCTACCGCACAGAGGGCTATAGCAGCCAAGCCTGAGGCTACAGCTGAGCTCACAAACTAAGTAGAAGAAGTCCCGCCAAGACCTCCTCAGAGCCACCAAACGAACAAAAGGACAATATAGGAACAAGGTGGAATCATATTAAGCATTTTTCTACGGCTGGCCATGCTTTCCACCTGGCTACCCCTACTCTGGTCAACAGCACTGCACCCCCCACAGCAACTCGCCCAAGCCTTCCCCATTTCTCCTTCTCCCAAATCCAGTCAGCTGATGTTCTGAAAGAGCTGCAAGATCTGGACCCCTACAAATCAGCCGGGCTAGACAATCTGGACCCTTTCTTTCTAAAATTATCTGCCGAAATTGTTGCAACCCCTATTACTAGCCTGTTCAACCTCTCTTTCGTGTCGTCTAAGATTCCCAAAGATTGGAAAGCAGCTGCGGTCATCCCCCTCTTCAAAAAGGGGGACACTCTTGACCCAAACTGCTAAAGACCTATATCTATCCTACCCTGCCTTTCTAAATTCTTCGAAAGCCAAGTCAACAAACAGATTACCGACCATTTCAAATCCCACCGCACCTTCTCCGCTATGCAATCTGGTTTCAGAGCTGGTCACGGGTGCACCTCAGCCACGCTCAAGGTCCTAAACGATATCTTAACCGCCATCGATAAGAAACAATACTGTGCTGCCGTATTCATTGACCTAGCCAAGGCTTTCGACTCTGTCAATCACCACATCCTCATCGGCAGACTCAATAGCCTTGGTTTCTTGAATAATTGCCTCGCCTGGTTCACCAACTACTTCTCTGATAGAGTTCAGTGTGTCAAATCGGAGGGCCTGTTGTCCGGGCCTCTGGCAGTCTCTATGGGGGTGCCACAGGGTTCAAATCTTAGGCCAACTCTTTTCTCTGTATACATCAATGATGTCGCTCTTGCTGCTGGTGAGTCTCTGATCCACCTCTAGCTGACGACACCATTCTGTATACTTCTGGCCCTTCTTTGGACACTGTGTTAACTACCCTCTAGACGAGCTTCAATGCCATACAACTCTCCTTCCGTGGCCTCCAACTGCTCTTAAACTCTAGTAAAACGAAATGCATGCTCTTCAACCGATCGCTGCCTGCACCTGCCCGCCCGTCCAGCATCACTACTCTGGACGGTTCTGACTTAGAATATGTGGACAACTACAAATACCTAGGTGTCTGGTTAGACTGTAAACTCTCCTTCCATACTCACATCAAACATCTCCAATCCAAAGTTAAATCTAGAATTGGCTTCCTATTTCGCAACAAAGCATCTTTCACTCATCCTGCCAAACATACCCTCATAAAACTGACCATCCTACCAATCCTCGACTTCGGCGATGTCATTTACAAAATAGCCTCCAATACCCTACTTAATAAACTGGATGCAGTCTATCACAGTGCCATCCGTTTTGTCACCAAAGCCCCATATACTACCCACCACTGCGACCTGTACGCTCTCATTGGCTGGCCCTCGCTTCATACTCGTCGCCAAACCCACTGGCTCCAGGTCATCTACAAGACCCTGCTTGGTAAAGTTCCCCCTTAACTCAGCTCGCCGGTCACCATAGCAGCACCCACCTGTAGCACGCGCTCCAGCAGGCATATCTCTCTGGTCACCCCCAAAGCCAATTCCTCCTTCGGCCGCCTCTCCTTCCAGTTCTCTGCTGCCAATGACTGAAACGAACTACAATAATCTCTAAAACTGGAAACACTTATCTCCCTCACTAGCTTTAAGAACCAACTGTCAGAACAGCTCACAGATTGCTGCTCCTGTACATAGCCCATCTATAATTTAGCCCAAACAACTACCTCTTCCCCTACTGTATTTATTTATTTTGCTCCTTTGCACCCCACTATTTCTATTTCTACTTTGCACTTTCTTCCACTGCAAATCTACCATTCCAGTGTTTTACTTGCTATATTGTATTTACTTTGCCACCATGGCCTTTTTTGCCTTTACCTCCCTTATCTCACCTCATTTGCTCACTTTGTATATAGACTTATTTTTCTACTATATTATTGACTGTATGTTTTTACACATTCCATGTGTAACTCTGTGTTGTTGTATTCGCAACTTACCTACTAGGTTAAATAAAGGTAAAAAAATAATATATATATATATATATATATATATATATATATATATTACACAGGCTACGACATCTGCCGCATGTGGCGGATCAGACGAACTCAATGCATTTTATGCACACTTTGACAAACGCAACACAGAACCGTGCATAAGGGCCCCTGCTGACCCAGAGGACTGGGTGTTCTCACTCTCTTAGGCCGACGTGAGTAGGGTTTTTAATCAGGTCAACAATCGCAGGCCGAACAGTATTCTCAGAGCATGCGAAGAACAGCTGTTAGGCATATTCAGGGTGATTTTCGACCTCTCCTTGTCCTAGTCTGGTAATCCCCACGTCTCAATCTGACCACCATCATTCCTGTTTCCAAGAACTCTAAGACTTCATGCCACAATGACTACCACCCTGTAGCACTCACATCTGTAATAATGAATTGCTTTGAGAGGCTGGTTATGGTACACATCAACTCAATCATCCCAGACACCCTAAACCCACTCCAATTTGCGTACTGCCCCAACAGATCCATAGATGATGCAATTTCAATTGCACTCCACACAGACCTCACCCATCTAGATAACAGGAGTACCTATATGAGAATGCTGTTTATTGACTACAGCTCAGCATTTAAAACAACAGTGCTCTCCAAATTCATCACCAAGCTCGGGACCCTGGGACTGAACACCTCCCTCTTCGACTAGATCCTGGACTTCCTGATGGGCCAACCCCAGGTGGTGAGGGTAGGCAACATCACCACCACCACCACGCTGACCCAAAATATGGGGGCCCCACAGGGATGTGTGCTTAGTCCCCTCTTGCTCTCCCTGTTCGCCCACGACTGCTTGGCCAGAGGGTGGTGTGGACAGCCCAGTACATCACTAGGGCCGAGCTTCCTGTCATCCAGGACCTCTGGAGGCCCAGAAAACTGTTAAAACACTCCAGCCACCCAAGCCATAGACGGTCATCTCTGATTCCGCACGGCAAGTGGTGCCGGAGAAAAAAGTCTCACACCAACAGGCTCATGAACAGCTTCTATCCCCAAGCCATAGACTGCTAAATAGCTAACAAAATGGCTACATGGACTATCTGCATTGACCCTTTTATTATATTAAAATTTTCTCAGTGACTCTATGCACAATCACAGGACTCTCTATCACTCCAGTATCCCTGCACATTGTAAATATGGTATTGGAGCTGACCCTGTATATAGTCACCTTACAGTACCTCTATACATAGCTACCTCTATCACTGCAGTATCCCTGCACATTGTTAATATGGTATTGGAGCTGACCCTGTATATAGTATGTTTCCCTACTTCTCGTGTTCTTCTTAATTATATTTCTTGTGTGTTTTTGTTTTAGCTTATCTTATTTTTAGTGCTACATTGATATTGATTACTGCACTGTTGGGTTTAGAGCTGGTAAGAAAGGCATTTCCCTGTACTTGTGCACGTGACATTAAAACTTTAAACTTCTGCTCCTGTATGTGGATGTACTGTACGTGGATCATAATAACATTATGGCCCCAATATTCTCCAACACTTCTGTGATGTGTGTTTTTAAACCTTTCGAATAATCTAATATATGTATTACCATAGAAATGTATTTCAAATGAAAATAAGAGAAATTAATTAATTATATACGGTACCAGTCAGGGTTTTTCTTTATGTTTTATATTATCTACATTGTAGAATAATAGTGAAGACATCAAAACTATGAAATAACACATTTGGAATCATGTAGTAACAAAAAAGTGTTAAACAAATCAAAATATTTTTTTGTATTTGAGATTCTAAAAAGTAGCCACCCTTTGCCTTGATGACAGCTTTGCAGACTCTTGGCATTCTCTCAACCAGCATCATGAGGTAGTCACCTGGAATGCATTTCAATTAACAGGTGTCCCTTGTTAAAAGCTCATTTGTGGAATTTCTTTCCTTTTTAATGTGTTTGAGCCAATAAGTTGTGTTGTGACAAGGTAGGCGTGGTATACAGAAGATATCCATTTTTGGTAAAAGACCAAGTCCATATTATGGCAAGAACAGCTCAAATAAGCTAAGAGAAATGACAGTCCATCATTACGTTAAGACATGAAGGTCAGGCAGTACGGAACATTTCAGGAACTTTGAAAGTTTCTTCAAGTGCAGTTGCAAAAACCATCAAGCGCTATGATGAAACTGGCTCTCATGAGGACCACCACAGGAGTTACCTCTGCTGCAGAGGATAAGTTCATTAGAATTACCAGCCTCAGAAATTGCAGCCCAAATAAATGCTTCACAGAGTTCAAGTAACAGACACATCTCAACATCAACTGTTCAGAGGAGACTGCGGGAAACAGGCCTTCATGGTCTAATTGGTGCAAAGAAACCACTACAAAAGGACACCAATAAGAAGAAGAGTCTTGCTTGGGCCAAGAAACACGAGCAATGACATTAGACCGGTGGAAATCTGTCCTTTGGTCTGATGAGTCCAAATTTGAGATTTTTGGTTCCAACTGCTGTGTCTTTGTGATACGCAGAGTAGGTGAACGGATGATCTCGGCATGTGTGGTTCCCACCGTGAAGCATGGAGGAGGAGGTGTGATTGTGTGTGGGTGCATTGCTGGTGACACTGTCAGTGATTTATTTAGAATTCAAGGCACACTTAACAAGCATGGCTACCACAGTATTCTACAGTGCTACGCTATCCCATCTGGTTTGCACATAGTGGGACAATCATTTGTTTTTCAACAGGACAACAACCCAACACACCTCCAGGCTGTGTAAGGGCTATTTGACCAAGAAGGAGAGTGATGAAGTGCTGCATCAGATGCCCTGGCCTCCACAATTACCCGACCTCAATCCAATTGAGATGGTTTGGGATGAGTTGGACCGCAGAGTGAAGGAAAAGCAGCCAGCAAGTGCTCAGCATATATGGGAAACTTTTCAGAGAGAAAACTTGTAAACCTGTCCAATTCGGCCAGAACACAGCAGGAGGGTTAATATACCTTTCTGCACTGGGCTGGCTGTCCAAGTGTCACGGTCGTGATAATGGACGGACCAAGGCGCAGTGTGTGTTGAGTTCCACATCTTTATTAAAAGTGAAACTTCTCAACAAAAACAGATTATGTTAGGAGAGTACATAGACACAAATAACCACACAGCCATTTTCAAAGCAACTACATGCATCACAAATACCCAAAACACAGCTAAATGAAGCACTAACCTTTGACGATCTTCATCAGATGACACTCCTAGGACATCATGTTACACAATACGTGCATTTTTTGTTCAATAAAGTTCATATTTATATATAAAAACAGCATTTTACATTGGCGCGTGACGTTCAGAAAATACTGCCGGTGAATCAGCACCACAATTTACAAAAATACTTGTCGTAAACGTTGATAAAATATTAAACTGTCATTCAAAGAATTATAGATGAACATCTCCTTTATGCTAACGCTGTGAAAGATTTCAAAAAAGCTTCACTGGGAAAGCACACTTTGCAATAATCTGAGTACTGAGCTCAGAAAAATACACTAGGCAATACAGGTAGCCGCCATTTTGGAGTCATCTAAAATCATAAATTGCATTAGAAATATTCCCTTACCTTTGATGATCTTCATCAGAAAGCACTTCCAGGAATCCCAGGTCCACAATAAATGTTGTTTTGTTTGATAAACTCCATAATTTATGTCCAAATAACTCCTTGTTGTTCACGAGTTCAGTTCAGCTACTCCAAATGTAGGAAGCGCGTGGAAAATGTGACGACGAAAAGTAAAAAAAAGTTGTATATACGTTCGTTCAAACATGTCAAACGTTGTAAAACATCAATCTTTAGGGCCTTTAGAACGTGAAGATTCAGTAATATTTCAACCGGACCATTCCTGTGTCTTGAAAAATGTTTTGGAACAGAGCTTCCTCCCTCGTCAAAGCGCGCCAATGAAGTGATGTCCTTCCCTGGGTGACCAACTTCCCAGCCTTCTCATTTGGTCTCTGTTCATCGTAGACGCCTCAAACAACTTTCTAAAGACTGTTGACATCTAGTGGAAGCCTTAAGAAGTGCACATTTATTACTACGTCACTGTGTGTTCAATAGGCAATGACTTGAAGAGAGCCCACGCATCCAGATTTCCACTACCTGGTAGGATTTCTCTCAGGTTTTTGCTTGCCATATGAGTTCTGTTAAACTCAGACATCATTCAAACAGTTTTAGAAACTTCAGAGTGTTTTCTATCCAAATGTACTAATAATATGCATATCCTAGCTTCTGAGTTTGAGTAGGAGGCAGTTTAATATGGGCACATATTTTTTTCGAAATTGTCAATACTGCCCCCTATCCCTAAAGGGCTGTAAGAGGTTATTAAGTATGATCCCCAATTAGAGACAATGATAATCAGCTGCCTCTAATTGGGAACCATACTCAAACCCAACACTATAGAGAATCAAGGGCTCTCTATGGTCAGGGCATGACAGTACTCCCCCAAAGGTGCGGATTCCGGCTGTAAAACCTGAAACCAAATGGGGAGGGTGGGGGGGTGACTAGTGTCGGATCCGGCCATGGCGCCGGGCTGAATGCCGTACCTGGACTGGGCATTGGCGCAGAGGAAGGCCTTGGAGCGGGACTGGACGCTGTGCCTGGACTGGGCACTGGCGCAGAGGAAGGCTCCTGCCAGGGAGCGGGACTTGATACCGTGCCTGGACTGGGCATCGGCACAGAGGAAGGCTCCTGCCATGGAGCGGGACTGGTCACCGTGCCTGGACTGGGCATCGGCGCAGGTCACACCGGACTGATGACACGCTCCTCAGGTCGAGTGCGTGGAGCTGGCACAGGACACTCCGGGCTGGAGAGGCGCACTGGAGGCCTAGTGCGTGGAGCCGGCACAGGTGGCACCGGACTGGTGACACGCACTTCAGGGCGAGTGCGGGGAGCTGGCATAGGACGTACCAGACTGGGGAGGCGCATTGGAGGCCTGGTGCGTGGAGCTGGCACAGGTGGCTCCAAACACCCTAGAAAGAACAGAACCTAGGAAGAAACCTAGGGAGGAACCAGGCTGTGAGGGGCGACCAGTCCTCTTCTGGCTGTGCCGGGTGGAGATTATAACAGAACACGGCCAAGATGTTCAAATGTTCATAGATGACCTCCAGGGTCAGATAATAATAATCACAGTGGTTGTAGAGGGTGCAACAGGTCAGCACTTCAGGAGTAAATGTCAGTTGACTTTTCATAGCCGATCATCCAGAGTTAGAGACAGCAGGTGCGGTAGAAAGAGGGTCCAAAACAGCAGGTCCGGGACAAGATAGCACGTCCAGTGAACAGGTCAGGGTTCCATAGCCGCAGGCAGAACAGTTGAAACTGGAGCAGCAGCATGACCAGGTGGACTGGGGACAGCAAGGAGTCATCAGGCCAGGTAGTCCTGAGGTATGGTCCTAGGGCTCAGGTCCTCCGAGAGAAGAGAGAGAGAGAAAGAGAGAGAAAGAGAGAGAGAGAGAGAGAGAGAGAAAGAGAGAAAAAGAAAGAGAATGAGAGGGAGCATACTTAAATTCACACAGGTCACCGGATGAGACAGGAGAAATACTCCAGATATAACAGACTGACCCTAGCCCCCAACACATAAACTATTGCAGCATAAATACTGGAGGCTGAGACAGGAGGGGTCAGGAGACACTGTGGCCCTGTCCAACGATACCCCCGGACAGGGCCAAACAGGCAAGATATAACCCCACCCACTTTGTCAAAGCACTGAGACTATAGGCCGTCTCACTCGGTTCCGGACTGCACACTGTTGCCGATTACTCTGGACGGGGCACTGTCGTCGGACACTCTGGACGGGGCACTGTCGTCGGACACTCTGGACGGGGCACTGTCGTCGGACACTCTGGACGGGGCACTGTCGTCGGACACTCTGGACGGGGCACTGTCTTCAGAAGCTCGAGACTGGGCTGACGCACTGGAAGCCTGATGCGTGGGGCTGGTAGTGGAGGTACCAGCCTGGAGACACGCACCTCAGGGCTAGTGCGGGGAGCCGGAACAGGCCGAGTTGGACTGGGCTGACGCACTGGAAGCCTGATGCGTGGGGCTGGTAGTGGATGTACCAGCCTGGAGACACGCACCTCAGGGCTAGTGCGGGGAGCAGGAACAGGCCGAGTTGGACTGGGCTGACGCGCTGGAGGCCTGGTGCGTGGTGTGGGTACTGGACGTGCCAGACTAGGGATTCGCACCTCAGGGCCAGCACGAGAAGCAGGAACTGGATACATCGGGCCATGGGTAAGCAATGGAGGTCTGGAGCGCACCTCTTGCACAACCCGTCCTGGCTGGATGGTAATAGCAGCCCTACACGAGCAGAGTGCTGGTACAGGGCGAACTGGGCTGTGCAGAGGCCTGATGGTTGCCGTGCGTAGAGCAGGCGTACGGTAGCCTGGGCCTAGGAGGCGCACTGGTGGCCAGATGCGCTGTGCAGGCATCCTCCTTCCAGGCTGGATGCCCACTCTAGCACGGCACTTGCGAGGGGCTGGGATCGCTCGCACCGGACTGTGCGTGCGCATGGGCGAGATCGTGCGCACTACAGCAAACTCCGGCGCTCTCCGCTCCAAATGCTTCCCGTAATAAGCACGGGGAGCTGGCTTAGGGCTCCCCCTTGGCCCAGCCAAACTACCCGTGTGCCCCCCCAAAAAAATAATTATTGGGGGTGCCTCTCGTGCTTCCCCATCGGCGCGTACAAGGCCTCATATCGGCGCCGCTCCGCCTTGGCTGCCCCTATCTCCTCCAGTGGGCGGCGGTATTCCCCAGCCTGGTGCCAAGGTCCAGCCCCGTCCAGAATTTCCTCCCATGTCCACGATTCTACTGAGTACTGCTCCATCCTCCGCTGCTTGGTCCATTTTTGGTGGGAGGTTCTGTCACGGTAGTCGTAGGGTTGACCAAAACGCAGCGGGTATATGAACCCTCATCTTCTTTTATTAGGATAAAGAAGGGAAACCAAAAACAAACACGTATACAAAAACACAACGATGATAGACAGTCCTGTAAGGCATAACGCTAAACACGGGAAATAACCTCCCACAAAGTGACAGGTGAAAACAGGCTCCCTAAGTATGACTCTCAATCAGCAACAACGATGTACAGCTGTTCCTGATAGAGCGTCATACCAGGCCAACACAGAAATACAAAACTAGAACAGCCCCTTAGAAATACAAACACAAGAACATACCCAACACCCCGGAACACATAAATCAAATACCCCTCTACAATACACACACACCCCAAACCACCTAAATCAACTACCCCCTCTACATCGACACTTACACCAATAAACCCCAGAAACACGCCACACAAAATATCCCTCTGTCTAAACACACACAACACCATGAAAACAAATACCCTCTGCCACGTCCTGACCAAACTACAATAACAAATAGACCCCTTTACTGGTCAGGACGTGACAGCTGGAGATTATGAATATGAGGTTTAAAAGTGGCAGAGTTGCCCTTTAACAGCAACTACGACAACAACAATAATAATGCAATAATAATACTAAATAAAGCAATACGAATGAAAAGCCACAAGGCATGAACACCAAAATGAAACAAAATGGGAAATACTATTGCTACATGGTACTTTTCACTGTCTGTCCCTCGGGTTGTAGCAGGAGGACATATATTTGGCTGCCAAAACTGCACACCTCTCTCTCAATTCAATTTCAATTTCTATTCAATTCGAGGGGATTTATTGGCATTGGAATCATATGTTTACATTGCCAAAGCAAGTAGGTCACCTAAGTAGGTCACCTAAGTAGGTCACCTAAGTAGGTCTCTAGCAGTACTGACTGACACATTATGGTACATTAACATCTATTTTCAGAGTTGTTGTTTTGTTCTGTTAAGCAGGATCTGGGTCACCTATTGAACAACAACAACAACAACAACAACAATGACACAGACGATGGATTTATTGAAGGGGTACTTTTGGTATTTGGTATTTTATTAGGATCCCCATTAGCTGTTGCAAAAGCAGCAGCTACTCTTCCTGGGGTCCACACAACACAAAACATGAAACATAATACAGAATTACATAATACAGAACATCAGCAGATGTTCTGGACAGAACTACATATGTTGCTTTATCTGTTTTTTTTTAAACCTGGTTTGCTGTTTATTTGAGCAATATGAGATGGAAGGAAGTTCCATGCAATAAGGGCTCTATATTATACTGTAAGCTTTCTTGAATTTGTTCTGGATTTGGGGACTGTGAAAGGACCCCTGGTGGCATGTCTGGTGGGGTAAGTGTGTGTGTCAGAGCTGTGTGTAAGTTGACTGTGCAAACAATTTGGGATTTTCAACACATTAATGTTTCTTATAAAAAGAAGAAATGATGCAGTCAGTCTCTCCTCAACTCTTACTTACTGATGGCTACAATACATGGCCTGTTTTCAGACTTCAATTAATCATTTCTCAATGTAGTTTTTGATAACTAGCTGCGTTTTTCAATTTGCAGAAATCAGTGGAGTATTGTAGTGACAATCAGAATCTTGGATGGTTCAGCTGTTGAGAGGACTCCATCGCATTATGTCTAATAACTCTATCAGGGGGTCCACTAACATCCGATGCAACCCTGGTCCTGGAGTGCTGCACCCAGAACACGTTTTTCATTTAACCAACGTGGAAGACCAGATGTGTTGAATTTAGTCAATCACTGAACTGATGATCAAGTGTGGTGCCTAGTTGGAACAAAACTCTGCAGTACCTGCAGCACTCCAGGAACAGGGTTGACCAACCACTGGTGTTCCTGGTTCTTGTGGTGATATATTCTAGCGTGAGAAAATCCACAGAAAACATAGGTCCTAATGTTGTTGTCACAGGAGAATTGATTGCTCTCATTCAGTTGGTCTTCTGTGATGTCCATGTAAACTGATGCAGCAGAATGGACAAACAAGTTGTTGATCTATCAACACACTGAACTGTGAAAACAAACCTTTGTGACACAACAGCATTGTTGCGACACAAAGGCCACCGCATGTCTGTCTGTGTGTCTGTGTGTGTGTCTGCACATGCTCCAAATCTTTGTTTCGGACAATAGATCAGGCTTCTTTGTGTGTGTGTGTGCACCCTTCCATGTGTGTATGCGTAAGTGTGTGTCTCGTGTGTGTGTGTGTGTGTGTGTGTGTGTGTGTGTGTGTGTGTGTGTGTGTGTGTGTGTGTGTGTGTGTGTGTGTGTGTGTGTGTGTGTGTGTGTGTGTGTGTGTGTGTGTGTGTGTGTGTGCATCCTTCTATGTGTGTATGCGTAAGTGTGTGTCTCTCGTGTGTGTGTGTGTGTGTGTGTGTGTGTGTGTGTGTGTGTGTGTGTGTGTGTGTGTGTGTGTGTGTGTGTGTGTGTGTGTGTGTGTGTGTGTGTGTCTGCGTGTGTCTGCATACACTCACTACATTACCATGTTATTGTTCCGGTCAATAAAGCAAGGCTATGGAACTTGTTAGTCATGATTGATGAAAATATGGTGATATAAAGAAGTGTTTATTCTAAAGGTTGTAGAACTCCATGTGTGGTTGCTGTGATGACTGAAACAGACTCCATGTGTGGTCTCTGTGATGACTGATACAGACTCCATGTGTGGGCACTGTGATGACTGATAAGGACTCCATGTGTGGTCTCTGTGATGACTGATACAGACTCCATGTGTGGTCACTGTGATGACTGATACGGACTCCATGTGTGGTCTCTGTGATGACTGATAAGGACTCCATGGGTGGTCACTGTGATGACTGATAAGAACCCCATGGGTGGTCGCTGTGATGACTGATAAGGACTCCATGTGTGGTCTCTGTGATGACTGATACGAACCCCATGGGTGGTCACTGTGGTGACTGATAAGAACCCCATGGGTGGTCACTGTTGTGATTGATAAGAACCCCATGGGTGGTCACTGTGATGACTGATAAGAACCCCATGGGTGGTCCCTGTGATGACTGATTTAGATTACTAACTAGATTACAACAACTGCACAAAGCAACCACAATGTAGAGTTCAGAAGAGATGTGTCACGCTCGTCGTAATGATGGGACCAAGGCGCAGCGGGAATGTGTATGCTCATCTTCTTGTTTATTGAGAAGAAAACAAAACAAAACACTTAATCAAAACAACAGCGATGAAAAAACAGTCCTGTGAGACATACAGCTACACATGGAACAACTACCCACAAAAACCCATAGAAAAACACCCCTACTAAATAGGACCTTCAATTAGAGGCAACGAGGAAAAGCTGACTCCAATTGAAGGTCAACCCAATAAACTAAACATAGAAATAGAATAACTAGACACAGACATAGAAATAGACTAACATAGAACATTAACCAAAAAATCCCTCAACACATAAAACAAACACCCCCTGCCACGTCCTGACCAAACTACAATAACAAATAACCTCTTTACTGGTCAGGACGTGACAAGATGTCTACGTTGTTAGTTGTGATTTTTATATTGGTTGACCCATATTATTACATAATACATATTATTACACGTAACATATTATTACATAATGCATATTATTACATATAACATATTATTACATATAACATATTATTACAAAGTACATATTATTAAAAATAACATATTATTACATATTTTTACGTATAACATATTATTAAAAAGTTACATATTATTACAAATAACATAGTATTACATATTTTTACGTATAACATATTATTACATATTATTACAAATAACATATTATTACAAATAAATAACATATTATTACATATTATTACAAATAAATAACATATAATTACATATTATTACAAATAACATATTATTACATATTATTACATATTATTACAAATAACATATTATTACAAATACAATAACATATTATTACAAATAAATAACATATTATTACAAATAACATATTATTACATATTCTTACATATTATTACAATTAACATATTATTACATAGTATTAAATATTATTACAAATAACATATTATTACAAATAAACAACATATTATTACAAATAAATAACATATTATTACAAATACCATATTATTACATATTATTACATATAACATATTATTACATATTATTACATATAACATATTATTACATAACATATTATTACATATAACATATTATTACATATTATTACATATAACATATTACTACATATAACATATTATAACATATTATTACATGTAACATATTATTACATATAACATTTTATAACATATTATGACATATACCATATTATTACACATAACATATTATTACATTTTATTACATAATACATATTATTACATATTATTACATATAACATATTATTACATCAGCTTGATGAGTTTTAGTTGGTAGCCTTGGCTTGTTCGAGCCAGAACGGCTCATAGGAGCAGGAGTCTATCCCCTGTTACTGTAGTGAGGCAGCTTGATGTACAGTACACCCCCTGGACAGGACACTAGTCTATATCCTGTTACTGTAGGGAGGCAGCTTGATGTACCAGTACACCCCCTGGACAGGACAATAGTCTATATCCTGTTACTGTAGGGAGGCAGCTTGATGTACCAGTACACCCCCTGGACAGGACACTAGTCTATCTCCTGTTTCTGTAGTGAGGCAGCTTGATGTACCAGTACACCCCCTGGACAGGACACTAGTCTATATCCTGTTACTGTAGTGAGACAGCTTGATGTACAGTACACCCCCTGGACAGGACACTAGTCTATCTCCTGTTACTGTAGTGAGGCAGCTTGATGTACCAGTACACCCCCTGGACAGGACACTAGTCTATCTCCTGTTTCTGTAGTGTGAGACAGCTTGATGTACCAGTACACCCCCTGGACAGGACACTAGTCTATCTCCTGTTACTGTAGTGAGACAGCTTGATGTACCGGTACACCCCCTGGACAGGACACTAGTCTATCTCCTGTTACTGTAGTGAGACAGCTTGATGTACAGTACACCCCCTGGACAGGACACTAGTCTATCTCCTGTTACTGTAGTGAGGCAGCTTGATGTACCAGTACACCCCCTGGACAGGACACTAGTCTATCTCCTGTTTCTGTAGTGTGAGACAGCTTGATGTACCAGTACACCCCCTGGACAGGACACTAGTCTATCTCCTTTTACTGTAGTGAGACAGTTTGATGTACCGGTACACCCCCTGGACAGGACACTAGTCTATCTCCTGTTTCTGTAGTGTGAGACAGCTTGATGTACCAGTACACCCCCTGGACAGGACACTAGTCTATCTCCTGTTACTGTAGTGAGACAGCTTGATGTACCGGTACACCCCCTGGACAGGACACCAGTCTATCTCCTGTTACTGTAGTGAGGCAGCTTGATGTATCAGGACACCCCCTGGACAGGACACTAGTCTGTCTCCTGTTACTGTAGTGAGACAGCTTGATGTACCAGTACACCCCCTCGACAGGACACTAGTCTATATCCTGTTTCTGTAGTGAGACAGCTTGATGTATCAGGACACCCCCTGGACAGGACACTAGTCTATCTCCTGTTTCTGTAGTGAGACAGCTTGATGTACCAGTACACCACCCTGGACAGGACACTAGTCTATATCCTGTTTCTGTAGTGAGACAGCTTGATGTATCAGGACACCCCCTGGACAGGACACTAGTCTATCTCCTGTTTCTGTAGTGAGGCAGCTTGATGTACTAGTACACCCCCTGGACAGGACAGTAGTCTATCTCCTGTTACTGTAGTGTGAGGCAGCTTGATGTACCAGTACACCCCCTGGACAGGACACTAGTCTATCTCCTGTTTCTGTAGTGAGGCAGCTTGATGTACCGGTACACCCCCTGGACAGGACACTAGTCTATCTCCTGTTACTGTAGTGTGAGGCAGCTTGATGTACCAGTACACCCCCTGGACAGGACACTAGTCTATCTCCTGTTTCTGTAGTGAGGCAGCTTGATGTACCAGTACACCCCCTGGACAGGACACTAGTCTATCTCCTGTTTCTGTAGTGAGACAGCTTGATGTACCAGTACACCCCCTGGACAGGACACTAGTCTATCTCCTGTTTCTGTAGTGAGACAGCTTGATGTACCAGTACACCCCCTGGACAGGACACTAGTCTATCTCCTGTTTCTGTAGTGAGACAGCTTGATGTACCAGTACACCCCCTGGACAGGACACTAGTCCATCTCCTGTTTCTGAATTGAGGCAGCTTGATGTACCAGTACACCCCCTGGACAGGACACTAGTCTATCTCCTGTTTCTGTAGTGAGACAGCTTGATGTACAGTACACCCCCTGGACAGGACACTAGTGTATCTCCTGTTTCTGTAGTGAGACAGCTTGATGTACAGTACACCCCCTGGACAGGACACTAGTCTATCTCCTGTTTCTGTAGTGAGACAGCTTGATGTACAGTACACCCCCTGGAAAGACACTAGTCTATCTCCTGTTTCTGTAGTGTGAGACAGCTTGATGTACCAGTACACCCCCTGGACAGGACACTAGTCTATCTCCTGTTACTGTAGTGAGACAGCTTGATGTACCGGTACACCCCCTGGACAGGACACTAGTCTATCTCCTGTTTCTGTAGTGAGACAGCTTGATGTACAGTACACCCCCTGGACAGGACACTAGTCTATCTCCTGTTACTGTAGTGAGACAGCTTGATGTACCAGTACACCCCCTGGACAGGACACTAGTCTATCTCCTGTTACTGTAGTGAGGCAGCTTGATGTACCAGTACACCCCCTGGACAGGACACTAGTCTATCTCCTGTTTCTGTAGTGAGGCAGCTTGATGTACCAGTACACCCCCTGGACAGGACACTAGTCTATCTCCTGTTTCTGTAGTGAGGCAGCTTGATGTACCAGTACACCCCCTGAACAGGACACTAGTCTATCTCCTGTTTCTGTAGTGAGGCAGCTTGATGTACCAGTACACCACCTGGACAGTACACTAGTTAGTCTATTGCAGGGCCTTATACCCAATCTATCTCCTTAATGCTGAGTGCCAAACAAAGACACAACCTTCAATATCAGGGTGAACATTCTAATCACAACATTCTAGCCACACTTGCCCCATGACGTTTTTTGGTATATTATTACATTAGCTTGATGTGTGATTTATGATTATTATCTTACTCTGGGAAGAGTGAAGTTAGTTTCAGACAATTTTGAAGGGGAGTTATTTTTTGGGAGAGATCTAAATTGAAAATGTGATATTTATAAATAACAGGATCCCACCTTGGCTCCAGAAACAGCTACTGTACCAGGTAACAAACATAGTTGTTATTTTGGGAAGGCAGCTCAATAAGGAGCCATGCAGAGATCTGGACAGGAGTTCCAACCAAAACCACCCTCTTTGTCTCTTTCCTCCCCAGAAATATAACCCTGAGAAATGTTTCCACATTTCACCATCCAATATAACTAGGATAAATGTTTCTCCAATACACCATCCAATATAACCCTGAGAAATGTTTCCCAATACACCATCCAATATAACCCTGAGAAATGTTTCCCAATACACCATCCAATATAACCCTGAGAAATGTTTCCCAATACACCATCCAATATAACCCTGAGAAATGTTTCCCAATACACCATCCAATATAACCCTGACAAATGTTTCCCAATACACCATCCAATATAACCCTGAGAAATGTTTCACCAATACACTCTCCAATATAACCCTGAGAAATGTTTTCCCAATACACCATCCAATATAACCAGGAGAAATGTTTTTCCAATACACCATCCAATATAACCAGGAGAAATGTTTCCCAATACACCATCCAATATAACCAGGAGAAATGTTTCCCAATACACCATCCAATATAACCAGGAGAAATGTTTTTCCAATACACCATCCAATATAACCAGGAGAAATGTTTCCCCAATACACCATCCTATATAACCCTGAGAAATGTTTCCCAATACACCATCCAATATAACCAGGAGAAATGTTTTTCCAATACACCATCCAATATAACCAGGAGAAATGTTTTTCCAATACACCATCCAATATAACCAGGAGAAATGTTTTTCCAATACACCATCCTATATAACCAGGATAAATGTTTCCCAATACACCATTCAATATAACCAGGAGAAATGTTTCCCAATACACCATTGTCATGTCCTGACCAGCAGAGGGAGTAATTGTATTATACTTGGTCAGGACGTGGCAGAGGAGTATTTGTTTCATATGGTTCGGTTTGTGTGTGTTATTTAAGTGGTGTTTGGTTTATGTAGTCTGGGGGTTGAGTCATTGTTATAGTGTTGGTTTTCTATGGTTTATCTAGCTGTTCTCTTTCTTTGTTAGTCTGTGTGGCTCCCGATCAGGAACAGCTGTATGTCGTTGTTCCTGATTGGGAGTCATATATTAGGTGTGTGTTTTTCTCCTGGGTTTTGTGGATTGTTGTCTTTAGCACTGCTGCTTTATGTTAGCCTGCTAAACTGTACATGTCGTTTCTGATTTTCTTGTTTTTTCGTGTTCACGTAGTTTAATAAATTAATGATGAGCACTCAACCCGCTGCGTATTGGTCCACCTTTTCCGACAGCGATTTCTCTATATCTTCAGACGAAAAGGAGCGTTACAACCATCCTATATAACCAGGACAAATGTTTTCCCAATACACCATGCAATATAACCAGGAGAAATGTTTCCCAATACCCCATCCAATATAACCAGGAGAAATGTTTCCCAATACACCATCCAATATAACCAGGAGAAATGTTTCCCAATACACCATCCAATATAACCCTGAGAAATGTTTCACCAATACACTCTCCAATATAACCCTGAGAAATGTTTCCCAATACACCATCCAATATAACCAGGAGAAATGTTTTTCCAATACACCATCCAATATAACCAGGAGAAATGTTTCCCAATACACCATCCAATATAACCAGGAGAAATGTTTCCCAATACACCATCCAATATAACCAGGAGAAATGTTTTTCCAATACACCATCCAATATAACCAGGAGAAATGTTTCCCCAATACACCATCCTATATAACCCTGAGAAATGTTTCCCAATACACCATCCAGGTCAATGCTGATTTAAAGTAGCATTAACAAACAAGCTTTAGTCCAGTGAACTAATAACGGACGCGTTTACCACAGCTTTATATAAAAAACAACAATCCTGTTTGGATATCTGGTTAATCTAACACACATTAAGACTTTTGTATGGAGCCAGAAGCCATCAGATACACAGTCCCTAATCAAAACATCCCATGATGCCATTACATTAATAGTTGGATTGATAAGGTGTCTGGGATTGATCTGGCTCTTTCAGCTGAACAGTCAAAATACCATAATTGGGGAATTAGGATTGGTAATACCTATCTAAGAAAAAAACATTCAATTTAGCATTCCTAGTCATTAGGAAAGAGCCACATCAAACCCAGACACCTCATTAATCCAACTATAAATGTAATTGCATCATGGGATGTTTTGATTAGGGAGCTTGTTGCTGACTTTTCTGGCTGATTGCCACAGCTTGATGAAGGTGATCTATGCTTAACAAGCGCTTGACTTGGACTGAAATGTTGTGTGCCGGAACTGTTTATATTTAGGTGCAGGTATATTTAAGGTACCGATACTCAGCTCCGGTGAGCTCCTGCCCAAGTCAAGCACTGTACACAACTCTATTTTCTCCAGAAACCCTATTATAGAACAAATCAGCTTGATTTGGTCCATACTCGAGGTAAAAAGGCCAGCTTGATTACGTGACAGCAGTTGTTTTGAAACAGACCAGTTGCTCATACCACCCTGCAGACTGTGTTGTGGTTGCAACCTCTGGCTGGTAATAACACAGGGTTTACGTAAGACCCATTGAAAGCCCACAGAGCCATAAGAGAGCATTACATCTCGTTACAACCGACAGAAAAGTATTCGTCACCATTAGCAGTACCCCCTTAATTAAATGTTTAATGTCAGACTTTGAGGAAAGAAAATCGTATAAAATAACCATTTTGTGTCAGTTTGGTTAGTTCCGGAATTACCACTCTCCTCTTCTCTCCCCTTCTCTCTCTCTCTCACTTTCTCTCTACCACACCCCTCTCTCTTCTTCCTCTCTCTCTTCTTCTCCCTCCTTTGCTCTCTCCCTCTACCCACCCCTCCCACTCCCTATGTTTTCACTCTCCAGGCATCCTCATCTCCTTTCCCAGACAGACACTAGCTCCCTGGCTATGTGATCCGCTTGTTAAACAATAGCCAGTTGCCTCCACTCTGGCACACGGTGACTTAACAGTTTCTCACATAAAAACATATACATTAGCCATAGCCTATAAAACAACTGCTAGGCATGTTAACTAAGGTTTCAGTGTGAATTTGTCATGTTGTTGTTCCTGAACAGAATCTTGCAGTTAAATATTATTTGAACACATTCTATGGCTTCATATCAGTGCTAATGATTGCTGTGTGTGTTCTGTTACATGAGTGTTCAGTCACCATTGGGGTGTTTTTGTCTCCATCTTTTGGCTGCTGTCTAGAAGCAGTTTTTTCCTTTTGTGACCTTGCCCCATTGAGAATTTTTTATTAATTTATTTAACTAGGCAAGTCAAGTCAAATTGTTATTTACAATGACGGCCTAGGAACAGTGGGTTAACTGCCTTGTTCAGGGGCAGAACAACAGATTTTCACCTTGTCAGCTTGGGGATTTGATCTAGCAACCTTTCAGTTACTGGCCCAACGCTCTAACCACTAGGCTACCCATCGCAAATGATAAAGTGGTGGTGAAAAGGCCTTTTTTAGCATGGTAGCGCCATTGAGGGCTTCCATCATGATTCAGCCATTTTAAGAGTAGTCATAGTAGTCAACTGGCTGGGGTTTCCTATGGGTTGTAGCCTCAATGGTGTTGTCCATGCTGTCACAAACGCTATAATGGCACAGATATAAAGATGAGTCCTTGATCTATCTCAATGCCTTGACCTTACCTGTCAATAGGAAGCTGTGAGAACTCCTGGCTGAGGGAAGGTGTCTGAGATGTGGAGAAGGAGCTCGGCGCGTGGAGAAGGAGCTCGGCGCGTGGAGAAGGAGCTCGGCGCGTGGAGAAGGAGCCCGGCGCGTGGAGAAGGAGCCCGGCGCGTGGAGATGGAGCCCGGCGCGTGGAGAAGGAGCCCGGCGCGTGGAGAAGGAGCCCGGCGCGTGGAGAAGGAGCTCGGCCGTGGAGATGGAGCACGGCGCGTGGACATGGAGCTCGGCGCGTGGAGAAGGAGCCCGGCGCGTGGAGAAGGAGCCCGGCGCGTGGAGAAGGAGCCCGGCGCGTGGAGATGGAGCTCGGCGCGTGGAGAAGGAGCTCGGCGCGTGGAGAAGGAGCTCGGCGCGTGGAGATGTCAGAAGGTGAGTGTAGCTGGTGTATGAAGTCAGGCGCAGGAGAGCAAAATGAGTGAGCAACCTCCTTAAAGAGGTGGGGTTTCAGGTGTCTCCGGAAGGTGGTGATTGACTCCGCTGTCCTGGCGTCGTGAGGGAGCTTGGTCCACCATTGGGGTGCCAGAGCAGCGAACAGTTTTGACTGGGCTGAGCGGGAACTGTGCTTCCTCAGAGGTAGGGGGGCCAGCAGGCCAGTGGTGGATGAACGCAGTGCCCTTGTTTGGGTGTAGGGCCTGATCAGAGCCTGAAGGTATGGAGGTGCCGTTCCCTTCACAGCTCCGTAGGCAATCACCATGGTCTTGTAGCGGATGCGAGCTTCAACTGGAAGCCAGTGGAGAGAGCGGAGGAGCGGGGTGACGTGAGAGAACTTGGGAAGGTTGAACACCAGACGGGCTGCGGCGTTCTGGATGAGTTGTAGGGGTTTAATGGCACAGGCCCCAGCCAACAGCGAGTTGCAGTAATCCAGACGGGAGATGACAAGTGCCTGGATTAGGACCTGCGCCGCTTCCTGTGTGAGGCAGGGTCGTACTCTGCGAATGTTGTAGAGCATGAACCTACAGGATCGGGTCACCGCCTTGATGTTAGTGGAGAACGACAGGGTGTTGTCCATGATCACGCCAAGGTTCTTAGCACTCTGGGAGGAGGACACAAGGGAGTTGTCAACCGTGATGGTGAGATCATGGAACGGGCAGTCCTTCCCCGGGAGGAAGAGCAGCTCCGTCTTGCCGAGGTTCAGCTTGAGCTGGTGATCCGTCATCCACACTGATATGGCTGACAGACATGCAGAGATGCGATTCGCCGCCTGGTTATCAGAAGGGGGAAAGGAGAAGATTAATTGTGTGTCGTCTGCATAGCAATGATAGGAGAGACCATGTGAGGATATGACAGAGCCAAGTGACTTGGTGTATAGCGAGAATAGGAGAGGGCCTAGAACAGAGCCCTGGGGGGACACCAGTGGTGAGAGCGCATGGTGCGGAGACAGATTCTCGCCACGCCACCTGGTAGGAGCGACCTGTCAGGTAGGACGCAATCCAAGCGTGGGCCGCGCCGGAGATGCCCAACTCGGAGAGGGTGGAGAGGAGGATCTGATGGTTCACAGTATCAAAGGCAGCAGATAGGTCTAGAAGGATGAGAGCAGAGGAGAGAGAGTTAGCTTTAGCAGTGCGGAGAGCCTCCGTGACACAGAGAAGAGCAGTCTCAGTTGAATGCCCAGTCTTGAAACCTGACTGATTAGGATCAAGAAGGTCATTCTGAGAGAGATAGCAGGAGAGCTGGCCAAGGACGGCACGTTCAAGAGTTTTGGAGAGAAAAGAAAGAAGGGATACTGGTCTGTAGTTGTTGACATCGGAGGGATCGAGTGTAGGTTTTTTCAGAAGGGGTGCAACTCTCGCTCTCTTGAAGACGGAAGGGACGTAGCCAGCGGTCAAGGATGAGTTGATGAGCGAGGTGAGGAAGGGGAGAAGGTCTCCGGAAATGGTCTGGAGAAGAGAGGAGGGGATAGGGTCAAGTGGGCAGGTTGTTGGGCGGCCGGCCGTCACAAGACGCGAGATTTCATCTGGAGAGAGAGGGGAGAAAGAGGTCAAAGCACAGGGTAGGGCAGTGTGAGCAGGACCAGCGGTGTCGTTTGACTTAGCAAACGAGGATCGGATATCGTCAACCTTCTTTTCAAAATGGTTGACGAAGTCATCCGCAGAGAGGGAGGAGGGGGGGGGGGAGGGGGAGGAGGATTCAGGAGGGAGGAGAAGGTAGCAAAGAGCTTCCTAGGGTTAGAGGCAGATGCTTGGAATTTAGAGTGGTAGAAAGTGGCTTTAGCAGCAGAGACAGAAGAGGAGAATGTAGAGAGGAGTGAGTGAAAGGATGCCAGGTCCGCAGGGAGGCGAGTTTTCCTCCATTTCCGCTCGGCTGCCCGGAGCCTTGTTCTGTGAGCTCGTAGTGAGTCGTCGAGCCACGGAGCAGGAGGGGAGGACCGAGCCGGCCTGGAGGATAGGGGACAGAGAAAATCAAAGGATGCAGAAAGGGAGGAGAGGAGGGTTGAGGAGGCAGAATCAGGAGATAGGTTGGAGAAGGTTTGAGCAGAGGGAAGAGATGATAGGATGGAAGAGGAGAGAGTAGCGGCAGAGAGAGAGCGAAGGTTGGGACGGCGCAATACCATCCGAGTAGGGGCAGAGTGAGAAGTGTTGGAATGAGTTGCAATGAGATTAGTGGAAGAACAGCATCTAGTAAAGATGAGGTCAAGCGTATTGCCTGCCTTGTGAGTAGGGGGGGAAGGTGAGAGGGTGAGGTCAAAAGAGGAGAGGAGTGGAAAGAAGGAGGCAGAGAGGAATGAGTCAAAGGTAGACGTGGGGAGGTTAAAGTCACCCAGAACTGTGAGAGGTGAGCCATCCTCAGGAAAGGAACTTATCAAGCGTCAAGCTCATTGATGAACTCTCCAAGGGAACCTGGAGGGCGATAAATGATAAGGATGTTAAGCTTGAAAGGGCTGGTAACTGTGACAGCATGGAATTCAAATGAGGAGATAGACAGATGGGTCAGGGGAGAAAGAGAGAATGTCCACTTGGGAGAGATGAGGATTACAGTGCCACCACCCCGCTGGCTCGATGCTCTAGGGGTATGCGAGAACACGTGGGCAGATGAAGAGAGAGCAGTAGGAGTAGCAGTGTTATCTGTGGTAATCCATGTTTCCGTCAGCGCCAGGAAGTCTAGGGACTGGAGGGTAGCATAGGCTGAGATGAACTCAGCCTTGTTGGCTGCAGACCGGCAGTTCCAGAGGCTGCCGGAGACCTGGAACTCCACGTGGGTCGTGCGCGCTGGGACCACCAGGTTAGAGTGGCAGCGGCAGTGGCAGTGTTCCCACCGCTACCATACCCATTATGACATCACACTTGCTCAGAACTACATGTTCCCACCGCTACCATACACATTATGACATCACACCTGCTCAGAACTACATGTTCCCACCGCTACCATACACATTATGACATCACACCTGCTCAGAACTACATGTTCCCACCGCTACCAAACCCATTATGACATCACACTTGCTCAGAACTACATGTTCCCACCGCTACCATACACATTATGACATCACACCTGCTCAGAACTACATGTTCCCACCGCTACCATACACATTATGACATCACACCTGCTCAGAACTACATGTTCCCACCGCTACCATACACATTATGACATCACACCTGCTCAGAACAACATGTTCCCACCGCTACCATACACATTATGACATCACATCTGCTCAGACCTACATGTTCCCACCGCTACCATACACATTATGACATCACACCTGCTCAGACCTACATGTTCCCACCGCTACCATACACATTATGACATCACACCTGCTCAGACCTACATGTTCTCACCGCTACCATACACATTATGACATCACACATGCTCAGACCTACATGTTCCCACTGCTACCATACACATTATGACATCACACCTAAATGTTCCCACCGCTACCATACACATCACATATGTCTCTCAACCACACTCCCCCTCATCGTTCATCCCCTGGAACTTTTCAACTCTTGTAGCTGCTATATGGCCTCAAATTACACTGTTCTATTTTCCTCCGTAGCCCACACCTTTTGAATATTTAAATAATAATACATTTGATTAATCCACTCTCTTAGTGATGGAGGATAATTTGATTTCTAGTTTTTAAGAAAATGTTTTTTCCAAAATCATTGACGAGAAAAGTATGGTCTACCCTATTGGGTATCTCACCGCACCCTCGTATGCCTTGAAATATACAGATAGATGGATTTTACTTTGTAAAACTTCTGACAGACAACTTTCTAATTCTGCCCATAACTTTTGCACTTCATAGCGTTCCCAGAAGGCATTAATTATTGAGTCATTGTTAGTTTTACACTTAAAACATGACTCTGCCATTGTAGAATTTGTTAATTTTGTCTCTTGTATAATAAATTATATACACTGGTTTATACTGAATTAAGTGTACATTTTTGTTAAGTGTAATTTCGTTAGTTATGCTCCAACATTCCCTCCACCTTGTGCCTTTATCAGTTCTTCTTCAGTCTTGGTTCCAATAGTTTGTATTTTTTTCTAAGAGACTGTCAGTTGGATATGCTCTCGGCAAGGTTTTGTATATTTTACCTATCATATGAGAGTATTTTGTCACAGATCCCTCCGGAACTTTCATTACACACACCTGGCCCCTATTCCCAGTGATTAGTAATTGTATAAGTGTCCTTGGTTTACCATTGGGGTGTCCATTGTTGTTACAATGTCAGTTTGTGCATGTGAGTACCTGTGCTGTGTGTTTTGGCTTTTGTGCCATTGTGGATTGTGCAGCTGATTACGGGTCTCGTCCCGTGTGTTATTTATTCGAGGTACTCCTCGCTCTTTTGTTTTGGGTTGCTACCCTGTATTGTGTTACGTGTTTGTTTGGTCTTCGTCCCGGTGCCTTTACACCGCACGCCGTAATTTGGGTTTAATAAAAAAAACAATTACGCATTCCTGCGCCAGCTTTCCGAATCTCTTCATACCAACGTGACACAAATAGTATTCCCTTAGCATTGCATTGTTGTCCAAAAGCTTTCAGGTTGAAATTTTGTGATATGAAACTGAAGTTGCATATATTTGTCAGTTCAAAATTGCCTTTTTAATTCTGTCCTCAAAATATATTTCCTATTACCACGTAATTTACAGTTTCTATGCCTTTAGTTTCCCACATGGGCTAAATTATCAGTAAATTCTGAAAAGCTATCCAAGGATTGTTCCATAGCGGTGTGTTTTTAGGGAGTGATATTGGTTCTTGTAGAATCCGTTTCATTCTTCCAAGTTATCGTGTTCTTAACTATGAAGTCGTTAATGTTCTTTGCTCCATCCTTTGAAAACAAACACGTGGAAAGATTCTGGTGATGAGCATACCCATTGTTCCTCTTTAGTGCATTTAACAATATGTCGCAAGTAAAAGCCTTGGGTAGCAAGTTGATACAATTCCAAATATGGAAGGTTAAAACCACTCTCAGATTTAGGGACGTAAAACTTTTTCCTATTTAAAAATAAGTGTTTCACCTTTATTTAACCAGGTAGGCCAGTTGAGAACAAGTTCAAGTGCTCTGCTCACTGTACTGTACTATCCAAACTTGTGAAACATACAATAAGTCTATGATCGGTTCAGATTTGGTCCGGTCTGTCTGTGGACGTTAACATCAAGGCCAGGGTGGACTGACCAAATTTAAACTACTTTTCAACGTCCATGGACATCCGGTGTCGGTCGGTGCTCAGTGGGTTAGGATGCTGTTTAGAGTAAATTAAAATTGAGTGGCTCATGGGTAGGTGACAATAACGGGAGAGAGGAAGGGGTTGTCCACACTGACTGTTTTAACACTCTTGGTTTGACCTATACAACGGAAAGACAAAGAACCATTCTGAGCTGAACATACCAGTGGAAGAGAGGACAGTAGCAGGTGGTTCAACTATGGTTTGTGACTATTATGATTTCCCATTGTAGCCAATTCAGTTCTAGTAATTCTGTTACTGATTGTTTTTTGTTTTTTTTTTGTTACGGAATTACGAGTTTTAATCACTTAGTACTTTTGTTGATTAATTATTATGTACACTGAACAAAAATCTCAACGCAACATGCAAAGTGTCAGTGCCATGTTTCATGAGCTGAAATAAAAGATCACAAATGTTCCATACACACAAATTTGTTTACATCCCTGTTGGTGAGCATTTCTCCTTGGCCAAGATAATCCCTCCACCTGACGGGTGTGGCATATCAAGAAGCTGATTAAACGGCATGATCATTACACAGGTGCACCTTGCGTTGGGGATAATAAAAGGCCACTCTCTAAAATGTGTAGTTCTGTCACACAACACAAGGCCACAGATGTCTCAAGTTTTGAGGGAGCGTGCAATTGGCATGCTGACTGCAGGAATGTCCTCCAGAACTGTTGAGAATTTAATGTTCATTTCTCTACCATAAGCCAACTCCAACGTCGTTGAGAATTTTGCAGTACATCCAACTGGCCTCACAACCGCAGACCATGTATATGGCGTCGTGTGGGCGAGCAGTTTGCTAATATCAAAGTTGTGAACAGAGTACCCCATGGTGGCTGTGAGGTTATGGTATGGGCAGACATAAGCTATGGACAATGAACGCAATTGCATTGTATCGATGGCAATTTGAATGCACAGAGATACCGTGACGAGATCCTGAGGCCCATTTTTTTGTGAAGTATCTGTGACCAACAGATGCATGTCTGTATTCCTAGTCATGTGAAATCCATAGATTAGATTAATTTATTTCAATTGACTGATTTCCTAATATGAACTGTAACTCTTTTTGCTTGTTGCATTTGTTTTTGTTCAGTATAATTGGTAGGTTAACCATTACTTGTTTCTTCTGTGAACTTTCATCCTCCCTCATGAGTCGAGAAATTTGAAAATATCTTACAAATATGTGGGTTTTTGGTAACGAAATTAGAAGGTAAACAATTTCTCCAAAATGAAATATAAAAGTGTTTATTAGTTGGCAGGGCTGTTTACTTCAACATGATTTGTGTTTTGATATATTTCTAATATCTTTTAAGACTTTTTCTGGTTGATGTTTTCTAAACCCCATTTTCCACCTGTTTATCCAGATATCAAAGCCTTTACTTGTGCCTAATTTTAAGATGGAAAATGGTTGTCAAATCTATCTATGCCTTCATTTCCCCGAAATATACATTCTTGTCTTTAATTTGAATGGAAATGCCCAGGATCAGTTAGGGTTAAGGTTTTTCCTCTAGTCGTCCTTAACCACCACTGTATATACAGTACATCCACTTATAAATTACACTGGATGCACTCGGTTTTAAATATGTATGCGTCCGTCGTTACAAGCTCGCCTCAGTTCACAGATTTTCAACAGAGTACACTGGAGACTTTAAAAAAAAGGAGGCTAGCAGTGAGGCAGACGTTTCGCTCTTGAACGTGAACTGCCAAAAGTGGTCATTTAAAAAGCCATCAATATCATTTAGCACACAGCAATAAACCCTCTTCCATCCTCCTTTTTTTGGTACTCCAAATACAAACGTTTGTGTTTTCAAGTCTATATCCAACAGGCTATAGCAAATCCAGCTGTGTCAATAAATCACCTCCAAATTCAAGTATTTGCTCTGTGTCTTCTCCTCCGGTCCTCTGTAGATTTACGAGCGGCTGTAAAATGCGATGTTTTGTTGTTGTAATCCCCTCTCTTTTTCCAGGTAGCCCAGCTGCTTAAATACTCTATGTTAATTAAAACAATGTGTGTGGACCACAACTGTCCAGCTGGTCTGACGGGGGGAAAACTTTGTTTTGGTTTAAAAACTATGAAGTTGATCTTGTGGACTGACTGACTCATTATTTGCATCCATAGCTCCTCCATGTATGAATGCCAGAGGTTGTTACACCTTTCTCCATCCCCATCAGCTTTATAGCAAACTAAGTGGCTGTGGGTGCGAACAGAGCTATGCTGTCCAGCTAGCCTTCTCTCTCTGTCTCTCTCTCTTTCCCTCTTTCGCTCTCTCTCTCTTTCGTGCTCTCTCTCTCTCTCCCTCTCTCTCTTTTTGTCTCTCTCTCTGTCTATCTCCCTTCTCTCATTCTCTCTTACCCTCTCATTCTCTCTTACCCTCTCTCATTCTCTCTTACCCTCTCTCATTCTCTCACCCTCTCTCACCCTCTCTCATTCTCTCTCACCCTCTCTCACCCTCTCTCATTCTCTCTCACCCTCTCTTTCTCTCTCACCCTCTCTCACCCTCTCTCTTTCTCTCTCTTTCTCTCTCTTTCTCTCTCTTTCTCTCTCACCCTCTCTCACCCTCTCTCACCCTCTCTCACCCTCTCTCACCCTCTCTCACCCTCTCTCACCCTCTCTCATTCTCTCTCACCCTCTCTCTCTCTCTCTTATATATTAGTGTGTGTACTTTACTGTATTTATACTTGGGATATCACTTTTCAACAGGAAAAGTTCAGAAATCTCTGGAGGACGTCATTAAGACCTGTCACTCTCCTCTCCCTAGCTTTCAAAAGTTGTTAAGACCTCGTTCTCACCGGCTTTCAAAAGGTTTTGCTCAGGGGGTGAGAAACTCTGTGGTGACACTTGGTCCTCTAGTTGTCAAGTCTTCTGGGATTGGTGCCAGAGTAGATCTGACACACAGGGGAGGTAAAGAAGCCTTCACAGGGGTTGTGAAAGAGATGAATATGGTCTTTTAAAACTCAACTAGTGATTCGGGAGGACCTCACGTTAGGCCTCTCCAGACTAGACTGCTGCCTGACAGGCTGTCCATTATCCCAGTGCCCTCCATGCCTGACAGGCTGTCCATTATCCCAATGCCCTCCATGCCTGACAGGCTGTCCATTATCCCAGTGCCCGCCATGCCTGACAGGCTGTCCATTATCCCAGTGCCCTCCATGCCTGACAGGCTGTCCATTATCCCAGTGCCCGCCATGCCTGACAGGCTGTCCATTATCCCAGTGCCCTCCATGCCTGACAGGCTGTCCATTATCCCAGGGCCCTCCATGCCTGACAGGCTGTCCATTATCCCAGTGCCCGCCATGCCTGACAGGCTGTCCATTATCCCAGTGCCCGCCATGCCTGACAGGCTGTCCATTATCCCAGTGCCCGCCATGCCTGACAGGCTGTCCATTATCCCAGTGCCCTCCATGCCTGACAGGCTGTCCATTATCCCAGTGCCCTCCATGCCTGACAGGCTGTCCATTATCCCAGTGCCCTCCATGCCTGACAGGCTGTCCATTATCCCAGTGCCCTCCATGCCTGACAGGCTGTCCATTATCCCAGGGCCCTCCATGCCTGACAGGCTGTCCATTATCCCAGTGCCCTCCATGCCTGACAGGCTGTCCATTATCCCAGTGCCCTCCATGCCTGACAGGCTCTCAGCCGAGTCCAAAGCTTTTACTAACTGTATTCTGTCTCAGCCGTCGATTTGACTGAAGGACGTGGAATCTGTCATCGTCTGTCTGTCATCATCTATCTGACATCAGACTAGTAGATCATCTGATTGATTGTCATATTTTTCTTTACATCAACATTTGTGACCTGTTGCCACAAGAAAAGGTCGACCAGTGAAGAACAAACACCATTGTAAATACAACCCATATTTATGTTGATTTATTTTCCCTTTTGTACTTAAACTATTTGCACATCATTATAAAACTGTACATACCCATAATATGACATTTGAAATGTCTTTATTCCTTTGTAATGTTTGCTGTTCATTTTTTGTTTATTTCACTTTTATCTATTTCTTGCTTTAGCAATATAAAGATATAATTTCCATGCCAATAAAGACCCTTAAATTGAATTGAGAGAAAGAGAGAGAAACTCTGTTACAGTGTTGTGATGTTTTTTCCACATCAGGCAGCATACAGCACAAGCCTGGAGCCTAACAGGAGTTAGACTGCATTTAAATGTGTCAGTGTGTGTGTCTGTAATCAGCGGTGGTCGTCATAACAACAACACATTCAATACAGTTTAAAAACTCATAACACAGTATGGTATCCCGGGAGGTCTACCCCGGGGGTTGGTGATAGAGGGGAGATACGGGCACGTTGGCTCCTTCTGCTGGTAGTACCCGGGCTGGGCACCCCGACACTGATGGCCCCAATTAGGGGTAATTAGGGGAGAGTGCCAACCAGCTGTGCAGGCCACAGAAATGGTGCACCGTGAGGGAGATAAAGAGAGAGGCAAGGAGTGAGCCTACAGAGGGAGATAAAGAGAGAGGCAAGGAGTGGGCCTACAGAGGGAGATAAAGAGAGAGGCAAGGAGTGAGCCTACAGAGGGAGATGAAGAGAGAGGCAAGGAATGAGCCTACAGAGGGAGATGAAGAGAGAGGCAAGGAGTGAGCCTACAGAGGGAGATAAAGAGAGAGGCAAGGAGTGGGCCTACAGAGGGAGATGAAGAGAGAGGCAAGGAGTGAGCCTACAGAGGGAGATGAAGAGAGAGGCAAGGAGTGAGCCTACAGAGGGAGATGAAGAGAGAGGCAAGGAGTGAGCCTACAGAGGGAGATAAAGAGAGAGGCAAGGAGTGAGCCTACAGAGGGAGATAAAGAGAGAGGCAAGGAGTGAGCCTACAGAGGGAGATAAAGAGAGAGGCAAGGAGTGAGCCTACAGAGGGAGATGAAGAGAGAGGCAAGGAGTGAGCCTACAGAGGGAGATGAAGAGAGAGGCAAGGAGTGAGCCTACAGAGGGAGATGAAGAGAGAGGCAAGGAGTGAGCCTACAGAGGGAGATGAAGAGAGAGGCAAGGAGTGAGCCTACAGAGGGAGATAAAGAGAGAGGCAAGGAGTGGGCCTACAGAGGGAGATGAAGAGAGAGGCAAGGAGTGGGCCTACAGAGGGAGATGAAGAGAGAGGCAAGGAGTGAGCCTACAGAGGGAGATGAAGAGAGAGGCAAGGAGTGAGCCTACAGAGGGAGATGAAGAGAGAGGCAAGGAGTGAGCCTACAGAGGGAGATGAAGAGAGAGGCAAGGAGTGAGCCTACAGAGGGAGATGAAGAGAGAGGCAAGGAGTGAGCCTACAGAGGGAGACAACGCTCCCGGAGGCACGGAGTTGAATATGAGAAGAAGGACAGAGCCAAACCTAAGTTATTTTGTTGTTACGGTTATTTTTGGTTGCAGAGTAAAGTCGTGTTTTGTGACTAGAACCTGCCTGTCTCTGTGTCTGTCTCTGTGTCTGTCTCTGTGCCTGTCTCTGTGTTCATCTCTGTGCGCTCAACCCAACACCCCACGGTTTACGACAACAGTCATAATAACACATTTAATACAATGACCTCAACTCATGATAACACATTTAATATAATTACCTCAACTCATGATGACACATTTAATACAATGACCTCAACTCATAATAACACATTTAATACAATGACCTCAACTCATAATAACACATTTAATATAATGACCTCAACTCATGATAACACATTTAATACAATGACCTCAACTCATAATAACACATTTAATATAATAACCTCAACTCATGATAACACATTTAATATAATTACCTCAACTCATGATAACACATTCCTGCCATCTCCTCACAGCAGATTGACTAGGACAAGAGCTGTTTTTACATTTCAACCAGCTGAGCTGGTGCTACTACATAATTCAACCAGCTGAGCAGACTAATGGTGCCATAGGTTGTCCCCCTCTTGGTCCCTCTCTGAAATCTGTGGCCCCATCTTAAATCAGTTCAATCAAAAATGTGAAAAGTTTGGAAATAGAAAATGTTCCTCCATGTTTTTGACCATCCAGACTAGAGACATGGTGATCTGGGTCCGTCTCTGACTAGTCGTCTGTGGGATCCAGAGGGAGCTGAAGGCCCGTTGAATCTGAGAACCAACCATGGTTTACCTCCCACAACACTCCCATCCGGTTGTGGAATGACCTCATAGTAATTTAGGAAAAACAGTAACAACAAGCATAGTAAGGTTTCTTCCTACAGTTCCACTACACTTATGGTTTAGGGGGAATCCGCAGGGTTGCCACTTGGCAGCTACTGATGATGCAGCTTTTCTTAGAAACCAACATAAAGAAATAATTTCACTTACTAAATTGGTTTATGTCATGGAATACTTTTTTCCCCCAATAATCTGCTGCAGGCGTGTACTAGTCCGGTCAAAGACAGGTCGAAATATGTCATTTCTAAATGTACCTCACCTCTATCTCCTCCTCCTTTTCCCTCTCTCACATCACCATGTCTCTCTTCAGCTCCTATCTGGTAGCAGTGGCTTTTCCAAAATAACCAGAAGTCAAACAGCATGTAACCATCTCACTGCTCGTTAGACAGATGTTCCCTTGTGCTCTGGCTCTTAACAGGATGGTTGTGCATGCCGCACCGTGCCTGTTCCCAATGGAATATGTGTGGTCGACCACTCCATCAGAGTCCAAACCAAGCCTTGCTTATGTACTGGAGAGGAGAGGTTTGTGAACGAGAAATATGGATTGATTCTATAATGTAATTATTGTTGAGGTTTTCTGAACGCTTTTAGGAGGGCAGTCTTTTCAAAGGAAATCAAAAGCAATATCATATCCTTAGTGGAAATAGAAGACATTCATACAAAACAACATGATGTGACTATAAATCCTAGGCCCATATGACCCCAGCTATCCTAGACCCATATGACCCCAGCTATCCTAGACCCCATATGACCCCAGCTATCCTAGACCCCATATGACCCCAGCTATCCTAGACCCATATGACCCCAGCTATCCTAGACCCATATGACCCGAGCTATCCTAGACCCATATGACCCCAGCTATCCTAGGCCCCATATGACCCCAGCTATCCTAGACCCCATATGACCCCAGCTATCCTAGACCCTTATGACCCCAGCTATCCTAGACCCCATATGACCCCAGCTATCCTAGACCCCATATGGCCCCAGCTATCCTAGACCCTTATGACCCCAGCTATCCTAGACCCTTATGACCCCTGCTATCCTAGACCCATATGACCCCAGCTATCCTAGACCCCATATGGCCCCAGCTATCCTAGACCCTTATGACCCCAGCTATCCTAGACCCTTATGACCCCAGCTATCCTAGACCCATATGACCCCAGCTATCCTAGACCCATATGACCCCAGCTATCCTAGGCCCCATATGACCACAGCTATCCTAGACCCATATGACCCCAGCTATCCTAGACCCAAATGACCCCAGCTATCCTAGGCCCATATGAACCCAGCTATCCTAGACCCCATATGGCCCCAGCTATCCTAGACCCTTATGACCCCAGCTATCCTAGACCCTTATGACCCCAGCTATCCTAGACCCATATGACCCCAGCTATCCTAGACCCCATATGGCCCCAGCTATCCTAGACCCCATATGGCCCCAGCTATCCTAGACCCTTATGAACCCAGCTATCCTAGACCCATATGACCCCAGCTATCCTAGACCCTTATGACCCCAGCTATCCTAGACCCATATGACCCCAGCTATCCTAGACCCATATGACCCCAGCTATCCTAGACCCCATATGACCCCAGCTATCCTAGACCCATATGACCCCAGCTATCCTAGACCCCATATGACCCCAGCTATCCTAGACCCTTATGACCCCAGCTGTCCTAGACCCATATGACCCCAGCTATCCTAGACCCCATATGGCCCCAGCTATCCTAGACCCTTATGAACCCAGCTATCCTAGACCCATATGACCCCAGCTATCCTAGACCCTTATGACCCCAGCTATCCTAGACCCATATGACCCCAGCTATCCTAGGCCCATATGACCCCAGCTATCCTAGACCCATATGACCCCAGCTATCCTAGACCCCATATGACCCCAGCTATCCTAGACCCCATATGACCCCAGCTATCCTAGACCCCATATGACCCCAGCTATCCTAGACCCATATGACCCCAGCTATCCTAGACCCATATGACCCCAGCTATCCTAGACCCATATGACCCCAGCTATCCTAGGCCCCATATGACCCCAGCTATCCTAGGCCCCATATGACCCCAGCTATCCTAGACCCCATATGACCCCAGCTATCCTAGACCCATATGACCCCAGCTATCCTAGACCCTTATGACCCCAGCTATCCTAGACCCCATATGACCCCAGCTATCCTAGACCCCATATGGCCACAGCTATCCTAGACCCTTATGACCCCAGCTATCCTAGACCCTTATGACCCCAGCTATCCTAGACCCATATGACCCCAGCTATCCTAGACCCCATATGGCCCCAGCTATCCTAGACCCTTATGAACCCAGCTATCCTAGACCCATATGACCCCAGCTATCCTAGACCCTTATGACCCCAGCTATCCTAGACCCATATGACCCCAGCTATCCTAGACCCATATGACCCCAGCTATCCTAGGCCCCATATGACCACAGCTATCCTAGACCCATATGACCCCAGCTATCCTAGACCCAAATAACCCCAGCTATCCTAGGCCCATATGAACCCAGCTATCCTAGACCCCATATGGCCCCAGCTATCCTAGACCCTTATGACCCCAGCTATCCTAGACCCTTATGACCCCAGCTATTCTAGACCCATATGACCCCAGCTATCCTAGACCCCATATGGCCCCAGCTATCCTAGACCCTTATGAACCCAGCTATCCTAGACCCATATGACCCCAGCTATCCTAGACCCATATGACCCCAGCTATCCTAGACCCATATGACCCCAGCTATCCTTGACCCCATATGACCCCAGCTATCCTAGACCCATATGACCCCAGCTATCCTAGACCCCATATGACCCCAGCTATCCTAGACCCTTATGACCCCAGCTGTCCTAGACCCATATGACCCCAGCTATCCTAGACCCCATATGGCCCCAGCTATCCTAGACCCTTATGAACCCAGCTATCCTAGACCCATATGACCCCAGCTATCCTAGACCCTTATGACCCCAGCTATCCTAGACCCATATGACCCCAGCTATCCTAGACCCATATGACCCCAGCTAACCTAGGCCCCATATGACCACAGCTATCCTAGACCCATATGACCCCAGCTATCCTAGACCCAAATGACCCCAGCTATCCTAGGCCCACATGAATTCCCTTGATTACTCCCCTGTCCCTCTCTAGTCCATCAAAGCACTAGGCTTATTTGCAGAAACATCAGACAGCATAACAGTGGCATAAACCTGCTCCTCTATGCTACATCAAAGACAACTGGTATTATATGTCAACATGGGTCCACATTAGGGCCGGGACGATACACGTATCGCAATATTTTTTCCATGGCAATAATGAGATCACAAAGCAGCCAAAACGCTTTGGTCCTTTAAAAACCTGCTGTATGTAAAATATTGTGTGCTATAGCTTGGAAAATAAATACATGTGACTCTGGATGAAAACATAATGATGTTTGCTTCCAACATAAGGGCTGTTTTCCTAAAGAAGTTAAATCTGCTATGTGGTTTTGTTTCCTTGCCACAATACTAACGAGTATGGTGATACTAGAATCGTCCCAGCCCTAGTTCACATCATGTAGGGAAGAGTGAGTGATTCCCCTCCCCCTGTCTCTGGTCCAGTGCTCTTAATGTCCCCATAGGATGTCCCCAATGTCCCCAATGTCCCCACACTGTTGTCCTTGTATCTAGCATGAGATGTTGCAAACACACGTCATAACTTAGGTAATACATGACATAACACATTCTTATTCCTCTCCCCCTTATATTGTGTCATCAAGCGTATTTATAGCCCTAGAGGGAAAGATATTGTGAATTTGAGAAGGGTATGGATTTCATGTCGACATGTCCTTTTGATCATTGCTTTGGCCTTGTTTCAAACATCTGTACAGGGTGTCCTCGTATGGATGCCATTCGTTCTACTTAACAATAGTGCCATACAACTTAGACACCTACATATCCGTCATTGGAGGGGTGACAGTTTCAAATGAAAAATTTGACCCATAGTGTAGAATTCACAGTGAACTGAAAAACAGCTGATGGACCAAAAATTCAATAAAACAGTATGTTGCTGATTCTAAGCAGTCACAGTGATGTCAATGTCCTTGATAGTCAGCCAGAGAGAGAGATTTTAAACATATTGGTTTGTCAGTGCTAGCTGTGCCACTAAAGATCCTGGTTTGAGTCCAGGCTCTGTCGCAGCCGGCCGCGACCGGGAGATCCATGGGGCGGCGACACAATTGGCCCAGCGTCATCCGGGTTAGGGGAGGGTTTTGCCGGCAGGGATGGTCTTGTCCCATCGGGCTCTAGTGACTCCTGTGGCGGGCCGGGCTTCCGGGTTAAGCGGGCATTGTGTCAAGAAGCAGTGTGGCTTGGCAAGGTTGTCTTTCAGAGGACGCATGGCTCTCGACCTTCGCCTCTCCCGAGTCCATACGGGAGTTGCAGCGATGAGACAAGACTGTAACTACCAATTGGATATTATGAAATTGGGGAGAAAAATGGGTAAAAGTTTAAAAAAAACAACAACAACAAAAAACATATTGGCCTGTGACAACGTTCATGGAAAAAAGCAGACGTTACTAAATGAAATGACTGGGTACTTTCTTTTTTGTTTTTTACCTCCCTTTTTTTCTACCCAATTTTGATCTTGTCTCATCGCTGTAACTCCCCAATGATCTCGGGTGGCGAAGGTCGAGTCATGTGTCCTCCGAAACATGACCTGCCAAATTGCGCTTCTTAACACCTGCCTGCTTAACCTGGAAGCCAGCCGCACCAATGTGTCAGAGGAAACACCGTTCAACTGATGACCGAGGTCAGCCTGCAGGCCTCCAACCCGCCACAAGGAGTCAATAGAGCGCGATGAGCCAAGTAAAGCCCCCCCCAACCAAACACTCCCCTAACCCAGACGGCACTGGGCCAATTGTCCACCGCCCTATGGGACTCCCGATCACATCCGGTTGTGATACAGCCTGGGATCGTACATGGGTCGGTAGTGATGCCTTTAGCAATGAGATGCAGTGCCTTAGACCGCTGCGCCACTCGGGAGGCCTGGCATGGGTCCTTTAAAGCTATATCTGTCTATGCCCTATATAGCAAGAGATCTGTACCAACCATCCAATACCACGGGCCATTTCATATTTAACATATTTCATATTTTATGTTAAACAAAGAACTACCATCCAAAGGGCATAACACCCGGTATTATGGCTTTGCTGCTAGATCAGTTGGCATTGCTGGTCAAGTGCAAATTGAATACATTTTGAAAGAAAGGACACTCAATGCCATGTCATCGGTGGAATGTTTCAGGTGCTCCCTGTCTGACCTGAGTTCAAATACTATTTGAAGTAGTTTTAACGTTTGCTGTAGCCTGCCTGGAGTGCCACATTCAGTGGGTTCAAACCTGGGTTGAAATACAATTTAAGTAGTTTTAACGTTTGTATTCATACCCCTTGACTTATTGCACTTTTGGTTGTGTTACAGTCTGAATTCAAAATGGATTAAATATACAAACATTCTCACCCATCTACGCACAATATGCCATAATGACAAAGTGAAAACATGTTTTTAGAAATGTTTGCTAATTTATCAGAATTGAAATACAGAAATATCTTATTTATAGTACATAAGTAACACACCTCTGAGTCAATACGTTGTAGAAGCACATTTGGCAGCGATTGCAGCAGTGAGTGTTTCTGGGTAAGTCTGAGAGATTTCCACACCTGGATTGTGCAACATTATTATTTTCTAAACTCTTCTATCGAATTGGTTGTTGATCATTGCTAGACAACAATTTTCAGGTCTTGCCAGAGATTTTCAAGTAGATTTAAGTCAAACTGTAACTCGTCAACTCAGGAACATTCACTGGCTTCTTGTTAAGTAACTCCAGTGTAGATTTGGCTTTGTGTTTTAGGTTATTGTCCTGCTGAAAGGTGAATTCATCTCCCAGTGTCTGGTGCCTGTGCTTAGATCGATTTTGTTTGTTTTCTCCTGAAGAACTCCTCAGCCCTTAATGATTACAAGCATACCCATAACATGATGCAGCCATCACTATGCTTGAAAATATGGAGAGTGGTACTCAGGGATGTGTTGTATTGGATTTCACCCCAAATATAACACTTTGGATTCATGACATAAAGTACATTTATTTGCCACATTTTTAGCAATATTACTTTAGTGCCTTGTTGCAAACAGGATGCATTTTTTGTCATATTTTTTTATTCTGTACAGGCTTCCTTTTCACTCTGTAAATTAGGTACATTTTTTGGAGTAACTACAATGTTGTTGATATATCCTCAGTTTTCTCCTATAACAGCCATTAAACTGTAACTGTTTTAAAGTCACCATTGGCCTCATAGCCAAATCAAATCAAATTGTATTTGTCACATGCGCCGAATACAACAGGTGTAGACCTTACTATGAAATGCTTACTTACACGCCCTTAACCAACAATGCAGTTCAAGAAATAGAGTTAAGAAAATATTTACTAAATAAACTACAAAATGAAATAAAAAGTAACACAATAAAATAACAATAACAAAGCTATATACAGGGGGTAATGTTACCGAGTCAATGTGCGGGGGTACAGGCTAGTCGAGGTAATTTGTACATAGAGGTAGGGGTAAAGTGACTCTGCATACATAGTGAACAGCGACTAGCTGGGGGGGGCGCAATGTAAATAGTCTGGGTGGCCATTTGCTAAATTGTTCAGCAGTCTTATGGCTTGGGGGTAGAAGCAGTTAATGATCCTTTTGGACCCAGACTTGGCACTCCAGTACCACTTGCCGTGCGATAGCAGAGAGAACAGTCTATGACTTGGGTGACTGGAGTCTTTGACAATACTTACCCCTTGACTTATTCCACTTTCGGTTGTGTTACAGTCTGAATTCAAAATTGATTAAATATACAAAAATGCTCTCCCATCTATGCACAATACACCATAATGACAAAGTGAAAACATGTTTTAGAAATTCCTGAGCCATTTCCTTCCTCTCCGGCAAATGAGTTAGGAAGGACACCTGAATATTTGTAGTGATTGGGTGTATTAATACACCATCCAAAGTGTAATTAATAACTTCACCATGCTCAAAGGTGTTTGTGTGTGTGTTGTAGTGACAGTGTGTGTAAGTGTGTAGGGCCCAATGAGTGTGTATAGACAGTGCAAAAATTAAAAGGTCAATGAGGACACAAGGTTAACTCAGATAGTTCATGTAGCTATTTTGTTCGCTATTTATCAGTCTTATTGCTTGGGGATGAAAGTTGTTCTAGAGCCTGTTGGTGCTGGTCTTGATGCACCAGTACCACCTGCCATGAGGAAGCAGAGGGAATAGTCTATGGCTTGGGTGGCTGGAATCTTTAACTATTTTCCTGATCTTCCTTTCACACCGCCTGATGTAGAGGTCCTGGATGGCAGGGCATTCTGCCCTCTGTAGTGCCATGCGATCAAGGGCTGTGCTATTGCCATACCAAGCAGTAATGCAGCCAGTCAGCTTCTTCACAACTGTGCGTGTGTGCGTGGACCATTTTAAGTTCTTAGTGATGTGGACACTGAGGAACTTGAAGCTCTAGACCCACTCCACTGAAGCCCCGTCGATATAAATGGGGGTGTGCTCGCACCCCCATTTCCTGTATTCCGTGATTGATCAGCTTTTGCATTTGTGGGTGAACAGTGAGTACAGGAGGGGACTAAGCACACACCCCTGTGGGGCCCCTGTGTTGAGGGTAAGTGTGGTGGAGGTGATGCTGCCTACCCTCACCACCTGGGGTTGACCCATCAAGAATTCCAGGATTCAGTTGCAGAGAGAGGTATTCAGACCCAGAGTCCTAAGGTTGGTGACGAGCTTGGAGGGGACAATGGTGTTGAACGATGAGTTGTAGTCAATAAAGAGCATTCTCACATAGGTATTGCTCATATCTAGGTGGGTGAGGGCAGTGTGGAAAGCAATTGAGATTACGTCATCTATGGATCTGTTGGGGCGGTATGCAAACTGGTGTGGGTCTAGGGTGTCTGGGATGGTGGAGTTGATGTGTGCCATATCCAGCCTCTCAAAGCACTTCATGATTACAGAAGTGAGTGCTATAGGGTGGTAGTCATTGTGGCAGGAAGCCTTAGACTTCTTGGGAACAGGAATGATGGTGGTCATCTTAAAGCATGGGGATTACAGACTGGGACAAGGAGAGGTTGAAAATTACAGTGAATATGTCTGCCAGCTGTTCTGTGCATACTCTGAGAACGCGCCCTGGAATACCGTTGGGCCCGTGGCTTTGCGGGTGTTGACCTGATTAAAGACCTTACTCATGTCGGCCTCGGAAAGCGAGATCACCCAGTCCTCTGGGTCAGTGACGGCCCTCACACCCGGCACGATGTTGTTATTGTCAAACCGTGCATAAAATGAATGGAGTTGGTCTGGTAGAGAGGCATCTTTGGGCAGATCATGGCTGGTTCTTCCTTTGTAATCCGTAATGGACTGTGCCCCTGCCACATGCGGAAGGCATCAGAGCCTGTGTAATATGATTCCTATATTGTCCTTTTGTTCATTTGATGACTCTGCGGAGGTCGTAACGGGACTTCTTGTACACATTCCTGTCCTCGGCCGCATCCTCAGTCTTTGTGTTTGAATCTGTGTTTGAAATTCCCCGCTCGACTGAGGGACCTTACAGATAATTTGTTGTGTCGGGTACAGAGATGAGGTAGTCATTCCAAAATCATGTTAAATACTATTATTACACACAGACAGAGTCCATGCAAATACTTATATGAGTTGTTAAGCACATTTTTACTCCTGAACCTACAGTATTTCGGCTGGCCATAACAATAGGGTTGAATAATTATTGACTCAACATATACTGCTCAAAAAAATAAAGGGAACACTTAAACAACACAATGTAACTCCAAGTCAATCACACTTCTGTGAAATCAAACTGTCCACTTAGGAAGCAACACTGATTGACAATAAATTTCACATGCTGTTGTGCAAATGGAATAGACAACAGGTGGAAATTATAGGCAATAAGCAAGACACCCCCAATAAAGGAGTGGTTCAGCAGGTGGTGACCACAGACCACTTCTCAGTTCCTATGCTTCCTGGCTGATGTTTTGGTCACTTTTGAATGCTGGCGGTGCTTTCACTCTAGGGGTAGAATGAGACGGAGTCTACAACCCACACAAGTGGCTCAGGTAGTACAGCTCATCCAGGATGGCACATCAATGCGAGCTGTGGCAAGAAGGTTTGCTGTGTCTGTCAGCGTAGTGTCCAGAGCATGGAGGCGCTACCAGGAGACAGGCCAGTACAGCAGGAGACGTGGAGGAGGCCGTAGGAGGGCAACAACCCAGCAGCAGGACCGCTACCTCTGCCTTTGTGCAAGGAGGAGCAGGAGGAGCACTGCCAGAGCCCTGCAAAATGACCTCCAGCAGGCCACAAATGTGCATGTGTCTGCTCAAACGGTCAGAAACAGACTCCATGAGGGTGGTATGAGGGCCCGACGTCCACAGGTGGGGGTTGTGCTTACAGCCCAACACCGTGCAGGACGTTTGGCATTTGCCAGAGAACACCAAGATTGGCAAATTCGCCACTGGTGCCCTGTGCTCTTCACAGATGAAAGCAGGTTCACACTGAGCACGTGACAGACGTGACAGAGTCTGGAGACGCCGTGGAGAACGTTCTGCTGCCTGCAACATCCTCCAGCATGACCGGTTTGGCGGTGGGTCAGTCATGGTGTGGGGTGGCATTTCTTTGGGGGGCCGCACAGCCCTCCATGTACTCGCCAGAGGTAGCCTGACTGCCATTAGGTACCGAGATGAGATCCTCAGACCCCTTGTGAGACCATATGCTGGTGCGGTTGGCCCTGGGTTCCTCCTAATGCAAGACAATGCTAGACCTCATGTGGCTGGAGTGTGTCAGCAGTTCCTGCAAGAGGAAGGCATTGATGCTATGGACTGGCCCGCCCGTTCCCCAGACCTGAATCCAATTGAGCATATCTGGGACATCATGTCTCACTCCATCCACCAACGCCACGTTGCACCACAGACTGTCCAGGAGTTGGCGGATGCTTTAGTCCAGGTCTGGGAGGAGATCCCTCAGGGGACCATCCGCCACCTCATCAGGAGCATGCCCAGGCGTTGTAGGGAGGTCATACAGGCACGTGGAGGCCACACACACTACTGAGCCTCATTTTGACTTGTTTTAAGGACATTACATCAAAGTTGGATCAGCCTGTAGTGTGGTTTTCCACTTTCATTTTGAGTGTGACTCCAAATCCAGACCTCCATGGGTAGATAAATTGGATTTCCATAGATTTTTTTTGTGTGATTTTGTTGTCAGCACATTCAACTATGTAAAGAAAAAAGTATTTAATAAGATTATTTCTTTCATTCAGATCTAGGATGTGTTGTTTAAGTGTTCCCTTTATTTTTTTGAGCAGTGTATTTCAGATTTTCATTTGAATGAATTCATTAATCTTTTGAAAAACATAATTCCACTTTGACATTATGGGGTATTGTGTTAGATTCAGTGACAAAACATCTCAATTTAAATCAATTTTCAGTTCAGGCTGTAAAATAACAAAATGTGGAAGAAGTCAATGGGTGTGAATACTTTCTAATGGCACTGTTGGCAGAGTTTGCAGTTTTGGGACTATTCAATTGGTTCCATTGCGCCAGGCAAGCTCGATCAAGCTCAGTTAAAGTATTTTAAATTGTTTCAAATAGTATTTCAACCTAGGTATGCATTGAGGTCAACCATAGTCTGAGAATCAAATCATCAGTAGAATCTTTCAGGTACTCCCTACCAGTCTATATTGAAACAGAGGGCTGTCAACTCTGAGACATAAAATGAAAAAACAGTTTAGTCTGTCCTCTAGACGTGGCTGGTTTAAAAGGTTTAGTCTGTCCTCCTCTAGACGTAGCTGGTTTAAAAGGTTTAGTCTGTCCTCTAGACGTGGCTGGTTTAAAAGGTTTAGTCTGTCCTCCTCTAGACGTGGCTGGTTTAAAAGGTTTAGTTTGTCCTCCTCTAGACATGGCTGGTTTAAAAGGTTTAGTCTTTCCTTCTCTAGACGTGGCTTAGTCTTTCATCCTCTAGACGTGGCTGGATTAAAAGGTTTAGTCTGTCCTCTAGACGTGGCTGGTTTAAAAGGTTTAGTTTGTCCTCCTCTAGACGTGGCTGGTTTAAAAGGTTTAGTTTGTCCTCCTCTAGACGTGGCTGCTTTAAAAGGTTTAGTCTGTCCTCCTCTAGACGTGGCTGGTTTAAAAGGTTTAGTTTGTCCTCTAGATGTGGCTGGTTTAAAAGGTTTAGTCTGTCCTCCTCTAGACGTGGCTGGTTTAAAAGGTTTAGTCTGTCCTCCTCTAGACGTGGCTGGTTTAAAAGGTTTAGTCTGTCCTTCTCTAGACGTGGCTGGTTTAAAAGGTTTAGTCTGTCCTCCTCTAGACGTGGCTGGTTTAAAAGGTTTAGTCTGTCCTCCTGTAGACGTGGCTGGTTTAAAAGGTTTAGTCTGTCCTCCTCTAGACGTGGCTGGTTTAAAAGGTTTAGTCTGTCCTCCTCTAGACGTGGCTGGTTTAAAAGGTTTAGTCTGTCCTCCTCTAGACGTGGCTGGTTTAAAAGGTTTAGTCTGTCCTTCTCTAGACGTGGCTGGTTTAAAAGGTTTAGTCTGTCCTTCTCTAGACGTGGCTGGTTTAAAAGGTTTAGTCTGTCCTCCTCTAGAAGTGGCTGGTTTAAAGTGTTTAGTCTGTCCTTCTGTAGACATGGCTGGTTTATCTCCCTCTATTAACTTAATTCATTTTTTTAAACCTTTATTTAGACAGGGAGTAACATGGAGATGAAAAAAATATATTTTACCAGAGAGCCCTAGTTTACATTACACTAAAAACAGTATAATAAAGTAACATATTTAACCGATGTGAAAGGCTAGCTAGTAAGCGGGGTACGTGCTAATAACGTTTCAATCGGTGACGTCACTCGCTCTGAGACCTTGAAGTAGTTGTTCCCCTTGCTCTGCAAGGGCCGTGGCTTTTGTGGAGTGATGGGTAACGATGCTTCGAGGGTGGCTGTTGTCAATGTGTGCAGAAGGTCCCTGGTTTGAGCCCAGGTAGGAGAGGGACGGAAGCTATAATGTTACACACACACATATACGTGTATAAAACAGTGAGCTCTACAGACTATTCCTCAAATTAGGGGGAAAAAAACAAAACACAGATTTTCCCAAATCTGTACAGACTGAAGGGATCTCTAATGTTATCCATTCCTGAGAATTGGGTTTGGTAACTAATGATTCTTCTATTATTTAATGATGTTACATATGGAGAGAGTTTCTGTCAGATTGCTTTGTAAGTAAGTAAAGGAGAATGCAGCTCTCTTTCAGACAGAGAGGTCCATCCCACATTTCATACTGACTACTACGAGGAGTCGTTAAATTGTCCCCTGTGATAAAACGTATTTCTGAATGGTAGACTGCGTCCAAGGGTTTCAAAACAGAGGTTGCCACATGTATGTAAACAATATCACCAAAATTCAATACAGGGAGAAGCGTTGTTTGAACAATCTTTCTCTTATTTTTAATACTAAGGCATGATTTATTTCAATTTAAAAAAACAATCATGGATCTTAGCTTCTTTGTCAGATGTTCTATATGCGTTATAAAGGACACCTTGTCATCATTCCAGACACCCAGGTACTTATATTGAGAAACAAGCTCAATTTTGCCTCCATTTATTGCGCAAATATGCAGGTCCTCAGGGCCAACCTTTTCTTGACCTAGAGAACAATATGAGCTTGGTTTTACTTGTATTTAACAGTAATTTAAGATCTGTAAGTGATTTCTGAATTGAATCAAAGTCATGCTGAAGTTCACGAGTGGCCTTCTGCACTGCGGCGGCACAGGAATACAAAACTGTATCATCTGCATAGAGTTGAATGTTACAAGTCATAATACTGTTTCCTATGTCATTAATATACAAGGTGAACAATAATGGACCTAAAATCGAGCACCTTTTTGAATCTCAAGAAATTCAGATTTAACCCCGTCTGTCAAGATGGCCTGAGTTATGTCGCCAAGATAATTCTGAAACCATAAACAGGCTGTATATCCCAGGCCTATTTTTGATAACTTCTTCAGCAAAACAGAATGATCAACAGTGTCAAACGCCTTTGACTGGTCAATGAACAAGGCAGCACAGCTCTTTTTAGCATCCAAGGCATTGACAAGATCATTAACAACTAGTGTGGCTGCTGTGGTAGTACTATGCCCAGGCCTAAACCCTGATTGGTTTATATTAAAAATACAATTATCAGATAAAAAGGAACAAAGTTGTACAATAAGCAAGGATTCAAGAATCTTAGCTAAACAAGGTAGTCTTGAAATGGGGCGATAGTTGTCAAGATCATTTGTATCCCCACCCTTACGGAGTGGCAGGACGTGGCAGGACATATGTGGATTTCCATGCTTTTACTTCCTGATAACAACGTTAAATATAAAATGTGGGCTACTGAGTGAGCAATAAAGGAAGCTGCATGCTTAAGCAGAACAGGCTCCAAATGATCAGCCACTGTGGATTTATTTTTTTCTCTAATGTTAACAAAGCATCCAGGACTTCTTTATCAGTGAATTTCCGAAAAGAAAACTCCCGACCTGCATTTTCAGCATCATTCAATATATTTTCACCATCAACATCAAAACTACTAATTTGAAGAGCTGGCTTTGAAATACATTCAAATATATAGCCTGCAGAGATAAAATTGTGATTAAATGCATTAATTATATCAATTTTGTCACTAATAGGGCCAGAATCTAAATTAATTTCTTGGGGGAGAGAAGAGAAGACACAACCCTTCAGTGACGTAACAGCTTTCCAAAATTTAGCTGGGTTCCCTGTGCATTCAGATAGTGTATTAACGTAATAATCAGATTTTGCTTTTTTAACTACTTTTACTCACAGATTTCTGTCTACAAACAGGCTCTGAAAGTGCTTGATAGGAAGCCCAATAGCCGTCATCACTGTTACATCCTCAGAAAGCATGAGCTCCTGAGTTGGGAAAATCTTGTGCAATACACCGACACATGTCTTGTATTCAAGATCCGAAATGGCCTGGCTCCCCCTCCACTCAGTATTTTTGTTAAACAGAAAACCTAAACATATTGCAGCAGATCCACAAGGTCTGCAATGAGAGGTGACTGTATAGCTCCCTTAAGGAAAAGCACCTTTAGTAAATCCGCTTTCTCTGTGAGAGCTTCCCATGTCTGGAATACACTGCCATCAGACACACATAACTGCACCACCTATCACACTTTCACAAAAAACATGAAGACATGGCTAAATGTCAATCAGATTTGTGAACATAATCCCTAGCTGTGTATTGCTGCTTTCCATGTTGTCTGTTGTCTGTAGCTTGTGAGGTGTGGAAACACTTTGCTGCTTTTATGGATTTTGTCTTGTTGCTTTTTGTGCTATGTTTCTCTGTCTGCATGCTACGTCTTGCTTGTCCTATGTTGCTCTGCGTGTGCTCACTGCTCAATAATTGTGTGCATTGTAATTGTTTTTAATAACCTGCCCAGGGACTGTGGTTGAATATTAGCCGGCTGGCTAAAACCAGCACTTTAACTGAAACGTTGATTAATGTACAGTCTGTCCCAGTAAAAGTAAAATTAACTCAAACTCAAAACTCAATCGCCTGAAAGACTGCCAGTCTGGGACAGAGTCTGTGAATCTAGCTTTGGCTAGATTCTCTGTTGTGTATGACTTCAGATTACTCTGGACTGAACCAAGGGCAAGACCTATTTTTAATTCTCCGTTTTTTAAAGGGAGCATGTTTATCTACAATACAATTGAAAACATTTGAGAAGTGCTTCAGAGCCAACTCTGGGTCAGTGTAACGGCTGTCGTGAGAGAGAGTAGACCAAGGTGCAGCGGAGTTAGTGTTCATCATTGAATATTTACTAGCAGAAAGAACACTATAAAAAAATAAGAAAACCGACAGCCAAACAGTCCTGTCAGGTGCAAAACTCTAACAGAAACAATTACCCACAAAACCCAAAGGAAAAACATGCTCCTTAAGTGTGACTCCAAATCAGCAACAACGAACTTCAGCTGTGCCTGATTGGGAGCCACACACGGCCCAAAACAAAGAAATACAAAAAAACCTAGAAAACGAACATAGAACGCCCATCCAATGTAACACCCTGGCCTAACCAAAATAAAGAACAAAAAACCCCTCTCTATGACCAGGGCGTTACAGTACCCCCCCCCCCCCCCAAGGTGCAGACTCCGGCCGCAAAACCTGACACTGAAGGGGAGGGTCCGAGTGGGCCTTCTTACGGCGGCGGCTCAGGTGCGGGACGTGGCCTCTGCTCCACCCTCAGCGTCGCCCTCTTAGGTGGCGCACCTGGCCGCGCCGAAGGTCTGGTGGGCAACCCTGACTGCGCCCGGCTGGCGGGCGGCGATAGCTGCGCCCGGCTGGCGGGCGACCCTGGTTGCGCCCGGCTGGCGGGCGGTGATGGCTGCGCCCGGCTGGCGGGCGACCCTGGTTGTGCCCGGCTGGCGGGCGTCCCTGGCTGCGCCCGGCTGGCAGGCGTCCCTGGCGGCTCCGGCGGCACTGACCCAGGATTCACCAGGCTGAGGAGACATGTAAGAGGCCTGGCCCTAGGCGCAGGCACAGGACTCACCGGGCTGGCGGGGGGCTCTGACTGCTCCGGACAGGCGGGCGGCTCTGGCGGCTCCGGACAGGCGGGCGGCTCTGGCGGCTCCGGATTGGCGGGCGGCTCTGGCGGCACCGGACAGGCGGGCGGCTCTGGCGGCTCTGGACTGGCGGGCGGCTCTGGCGGCTCCGGACTGGCGGGCGGCTCTGGCGGCTCCGGACTGGCGGGCGGCTCTGGCGGCTCTGGACTGGCGAGACCCACTGGAGGCCTAGTCCTAGGAGAGGGCACAGGACGGACCAGGATGGGGAGACCCACTTGAGGCCTGGTCCGAGGAGGAGGAACAGGCTTAACCAGGATGGGGAGACCCACTGGCCTAGTCCTGGGAGGTGGCACAGGACGGACCAGGATGGGGAGACCCACTGGAGGCCTGGCCCGAGGAGGAGGCACAGGCTTAACCATGATGGGGAGACCCACTGGAGGCCTAGTCCTGGGAGGTGGCACAGGATGGACCAGGCTGGAGAGATTCACTGGAGGCCTGGTCCGAGGAGGTGGCACAGGACGGACCAGGCTGGAGAGATCCACTGGAGGCCTGGTCCGAGGAGGAGGCACAGGCTTAACCAGGATGGGGAGACCCACTGGAGGCCTGGTCCGAGGAGGAGGAACAGGATAAACCGGGCTGTGGGGGAGCACTGGAGTTCTAGACTTGACACTCTTTACCCATACTCCAGGCTGAATGCCCACTTTTGCCCGGCACGGGCGGAGAGCAGGCATTGGGCGAACTGGACCCTCCCAGCGCCCTGGAGACACAGTGCGCAGAGCCGGTGCAGGATACCCTGGCCCGAAAAGGTGCACTGGAGACCAGACGCGCTGAGCTGGCACAATCCGTCCTGGCTCGATGCCTGCCCTCGCATGGCACTTGCGGGGGGCTGGCCTATAGCGCACCGGGCTATGCATGCATACTGGGGACACCGTGCGCTTTACCGCATAACACGGTGTCTGACCAGTACTGCGCTGCCTCCTGTAAGCACGGGGAGTTGGCTCAAGTCTACCGCGTGACTCCGCCAATCTCCCCGTGTGCCCCCCCCAATTTATTTTGGGGGGGGGCTGCCTCCCGTGTCCGTTGCGCTCCCTCTCTTCACACCAGCGCCTCTCAGCTATCGCCGCCTCGATCTCCCACTGCGGGCGGCAATACTCCCCAGCTTGAGCCCATGGTCCACCTTCGTCCAGTAATTCCACCCATCTCCAGGAATCCTGAAAGATCCTCTCCATTTTCTCCAAGTCCATGAGTCCATACTATTCTCCTTCTCCTGCTGCCTCTCCTTCCTCCGCTGCTTGGTCCGTTTTGGTGGGTAATTCTGTAACGGCTGTCGTGAGAGAGAGTAGACCAAGGTGCAGCGGAGTTAGTGTTCATCATTGAATATTTAATAGCAGAAAGAACACTATACAAAAATAAGAAAACCGACAGCCAAACAGTCCTGTCAGGTGCAAAACTCTAACAGAAACAATTACCCACAAAACCCAAAGGAAAAACATGCTCCTTATATGTGACTCCCAATCAGCAACAACGAACTTCAGCTGTGCCTGATTGGGAGCCACACACGGCCCAAAACAAAGAAATACAAAAAACCTAGAAAACGAACATAGAACGCCCACCCAATGTAACACCCTGGCCTAACCAAAATAAAGAACAAAAAACCCCTCTCTATGGCCAGGGCGTTACAGTCAGGTATAGATGCAATACAATCAAAGTCACCAAAAATAAAGACCAGTTCACTGAAATGTTTAAAATTCCTCTTGTTGATAAAACAAGGTTTGGATCGAGGCATCCGTATATCCCGACACATACAATGGCACAGTGGTCACTAAAATCCAAAGCAAATACCCTACTCCCGGCATATTTCTCTGGAGTATTTGTAAATATGAGGTCAGTCAAAGTCGATTTTGTAGGGTCTTTTAAGTTTGGACGAGTAGGCTTTGTTATCAGCTGGGACAAATTTAGATTAGTATAAAAATCCTTTAAACAGTCGGCATCCTGCGTTCCCCATGCACGATTAAAGTCTCCAGCGATCAACACCTCTGGGGTAGTAAAAATGGCAATTAAATCAGTGAGTTCGATTGACTTTTTACGACTGACTGAATTGTCGCAAGACCCGAGTCCTGGCCAGCACATCATGTGCAGTCATTTTCCATTTCACAATATCAAACTCTGAACACTCCTACTGGTATTTCAAAAGTTTGAGGATGTGGAGTTTTTCTGTTGACGGAGACACAAAGTTTTCTGTTGACGGGAGACACAAAGTTTTCTGTTAACGGGAGACACAAAGTTTTCTGTTGACGGGAGACACAAAGTTTTTTAGTGTTTGGATGAATAGTCTCCCAGAACTCGCTCGCTTTTATGTGTTGTCAAACCCATTTGAGTGTCGATGAGAGAGGAGACAGTGTGGGATCCAAATCTGAAACCCAAGATTTCAGAACAGAAACAACCTCTCCTCTCCTTTGATCATAGCTGTTGTTCAGATATTGTGATTTAGACCTGCACCAGATCATATACATTGTCACTGTGTGTTACCGTGTAACACATCTTTCATTCCATGACAGGCCGGTACAAGCCAGGGGCCTCGGTGTACTCTCCACACTTTTCTCATTCAGCCTCTGATTTGATTTTGAAACAATATCAATAAAGCTATATTCAATTCGATAAAAGAAGGAAACAGTTATATCTATATTCAAAACAACAACGAGTCCAACACAGAACTCAAATGTCCCCGTTTTGAGCTTCTCACACAATAAGAATACATGATCACATGAATACATCAACCAAACAGGAAAACAACTGTTGACATCTGAAGAAGCCAAGTTGATATTGACCTTGTTTCTGCTTGTGGTTGTGGTATGGTTGGTTGGTTGTAACTATATGAATTCAAAGCGAAGCTATGTGCAGAAAATAGTATGGGATGGTAAACCCTGTTGCATGTAATTCATGTATAAAATATACACCTCAAAGAACAGCTATACACAGAAAATAGCACAGGAACTGTTTTGAAGTGTAACCCTGTTAGAAAACACCATATTACAAAGGCACATTGCTGTGATTAAAAATGAAAGGTTTTAGTTCACTAGCTACATACAGTATGTACATGTCTAAGTCCCAAATGGTACTACTTTTGACCAGGACCCATAGGGTAGTATTGCACTATGTAGGGAGTAGAGTGCCATTTGATACGAAGGCTAACTCCAGCATGACGACACTGTCGTTTAAATTATGTGTAGCCTCGGCTTACGGTTGAATGGTTGACTTCCTACATATCGGTCAGGTCCACATTCCAGAAATAACCTCAACCTCATAGCCCTATATAATCTAATGGTTGTGGTCTTTCCAGTTGTGGCTTGACTCTGCTGCTCTTTGGTTCTTGTTCTGCTCAGCATTCACTTCTTAACCTTCTTAACTGAAAGCCTTGTGGGCCCTGCTCAGAAAGTAGAGCACTACATAGGGAATAGGGCTCTGGTATATAGTAGTGCACTATTTTTACATTTTACATTTAAGTCATTTAGCAGACACTCTTATCCAGAGTGACTTACAAATTGGTGCATTCACCTTATGATATCCAGTGGAACAACCACTTTACAATAGTGCATCTAAATCTTTTTTGGGGGGGGGGGGGGGGTTAGAAGGATTACGTTATCCTATCCCAGGTATTCCTTAAAGAGGTGGGGTTTCAGGTGTCTCCGGAAGGTGGTGATTGACTCCACTGTCCTGGCGTCGTGAGGGAGCTTGTTCCACCATAGGGGTGCCAGAGCAGCGAACAGTTTTGACTGGGCTGAGCGGGAACTGTGCTTCCTCAGAGGTAGGGGGGCCAGCAGGCCAGAGGTGGATGAGCGCAGCGCCCTCGTTTGGGTGTAGGGACTGATCAGAGCCTGAAGGTACAGAGGTGCCGTTCCCCTCACGGCTCCGTAGGCAAGCACCATGGTCTTGTAGCGGATGCGAGCTTCAACTGGAAGCCAGTGGAGAGAGCGGAGGAGCGGGGTGACGTGAGAGAACTTGGGAAGGTTGAACACCAGACGGGCTGCGGCGTTCTGGATGAGTTGTAGGGGTTTAATGGCACAGGCAGGGAGCCCAGCCAACAGCGAGTTGCAGTAATCCAGACGGGAGATGACAAGTGCCTGGATTAGGACCTGCGCCGCTTCCTGTGTGAGGCAGGGTCGTACTCTGCGAATGTTGTAGAGCATGAACCTACAGGATCGGGTCACCGCCTTGATGTTAGTGGAGAACGACAGGGTGTTGTCCAGGGTCACGCCAAGGTTCTTAGCACTCTGGGAGGAGGACACAATGGAGTTGTCAACCGTGATGGCGAGATCATGGAACGGGCAGTCCTTCCCCGGGAGGAAAAGCAGCTCCGTCTTGCCGAGGTTCAGCTTGAGGTGGTGATCCGTCATCCACACTGATATGTCTGCCAGACATGCAGAGATGCGATTCGCCACCTGGTTATCAGAAGGGGGAAAGGAGAAGATTAATTGAGTGTCGTCTGCATAGCAATGATAGGAGAGACCATGTGAGGATATGACAGAGCCAAGTGACTTGGTGTATAGCGAGAATAGGAGAGGGCCTAGAACAGAGCCCTGGGGGACACCAGTGGTGAGAGCACGTGGTGCGGAGACAGATTCTCGCCACGCCACCTGGTAGGAGCGACCTGTCAGGTAGGACGCAATCCAAGCGTGGGCCGCGCCGGAGATGCCCAACTCGGAGAGGGTGGAGAGGAGGATCTGGTGGTTCACAGTATCAAAGGCAGCAGATAGGTCTAGAAGGATGAGAGCAGAGGAGAGAGAGTTAGCTTTAGCAGTGCGGAGAGCCTCCGTGACACAGAGAAGAGCAGTCTCAGTTGAATGACCAGTCTTGAAACCTGACTGATTTGGATCAAGAAGGTCATTCTGAGAGGAGATAGCAAGAGAGCTGGCCAAGGACGGCACGTTCAAGAGTTTTGGAGAGAAAAGAAAGAAGGGATACTGGTCTGTAGTTGTTGACATCGGAGGGATCGTGTGTAGGTTTTTTCAGAAGGGGTGCAACTCTCGCTCTCTTGAAGACGGAAGGGACGTAGCCAGCGGTCAAGGATGAGTTAATGAGCGAGGTGAGGTAAGGGAGAAGGTCTCCGGAAATGGTCTGGAGAAGAGAGGAGGGGATAGGGTCAAGCGGGCAGGTTGTTGGTCATTTGAAAAGTGCACTAAATAGGGAATAGGGCTCTGGTCTATAGTAGTGCACTATATAGGGAATATGACTTTGGTCATTTGAGAAGTACATTAAATAGGGAATAGGGCTCTGGTCTATAGTAGTGCACAATATAGGGAATAGGGCTCTGGTCTATAGTAGTGCACTATATAGGGAATAGGCCTCTGGTCTAAAGTAGTGCACTATATAGGGAATATGACTTTGGTCATTTGAGAAGTGCACTAAATAGGGAATAGGGCTCTGGTCTATAGTAGTGCACTATATAGGGAATAGGGCTCTGGTCTGAAGTAGTGCACTATATATAGGGAATAGGGCTCTGGTCTAAAGTAGTGCACTATATATAGGGAATAGGGCTCTGGTCTAAAGTAGTGCACTATATAGGGAATAGGTCTCTGGTCTAAAGTAGTGCACAAAATATGGAATAGGGCTCTGGTCTAAAGTAGTGCACTATATAGGGAATAGGGCTCTGGTCTATTGTAGTCCACTATATAGGGAATAGGGCTCTGGTCTATTGTAGTCCACTATATAGGGAATAGGGCTCTGGTCTATAGTAGTACCACTATATAGGGAATTGGGCTCTGGTCTAAAGTTTTCATGAACCTAATAAAAATCTAAAGTTCAATGTTTTTCCATCACATTTTCAACTTTTGACACAAATCCGCTAGCCAACAGCTTGCAGATAAGAGTGTGGGTATGCTAGCATACAGGATTAGATTTCTACGGCAGCCAAGGATCGATCATCATATCACCAGAATAAGACCCTCAATATTTATTGGAAAGGAGCATCAAACTCATCACCGTGCAATTTCAACACCCTGTGAAGTTTGTCATAACGTATTAAATCTGTAGCCTAATAAACTTCAACCTTGTCTTATTTATTAAGTTTTGGCTATGTTTGAAAAGTTTATAGACAAATCACTGTTTCCATCAGGCCTGTCTTGACATTTTTTATCCGACATGTACTTTACTCACATAAAATGGTTGGATGGGAACCTAGTTACAGTGACTCTTTTGGCCATAAAAGTGTCAGCCATCTTGTTTAATCAGCAGAAGGCCTATGTCTACAGTAATTATAGCAATAATATGGCCATTCTAGAAAATGTAGTCTCTCTCAACCAGGGCTTTAAACTGTGAAATTTGTTTTGCTGTGCGACCTGGATTTCTTTTCTGTTTCCGAGTGCCCTGGATGTAAAAGCGATTGCACTGTACAAAGAAAACGGGTTGTCTCTAGCCCAAAGCGTTCAAATGTTGTGACCCATATTACCGGCACTAACTTTGTTCCTATTCTTATCCTCATTGGCCGGCCTCATTTTACACTGATACTCTGCTTGTCTATCGGGCAATGATGTGTAACGAGGTCAGAGGTGAACAGTGTTGGTCGTCTGAAGTAACGTCTTTGTTGTTGTAATATCCCAAACCAACGCAACAGTTTCATGGCGACAGATTCCAGCTTTAACCATTTGTTTATACCTGGTTCAGTCATGTTAGCTAGGTAGTTAGCTAACAACCTGGTAACTTTATCAGTATATGGGCAATTCCAAAAACGGTTAAATATATGCTCCGAAATAAGATTCAAACTTGTCTGCAGAAAGAATGAGGTGTCAGCTATGACATGACACATTGAGTTAGAAAAAATATATTTTGGTTTTTGAACTACAGTAAGTGAAGTGGATTTACACCCAGTAATGGAATTACGGTAATGGAATTACATCATGGGTCCCCTCACTGTACGGTGCTGTACTCATTATTAGGAAGGTGTTCCTAATGTTTGGTATACTCAGTGTACGTCTATGATAGGTTCAGTTTTGGTCCAGTCCGGTCCGTCTGTGGACGTTAATATCAACGTTCATGGACGTTGGATGCTGGTTACAGTAAATTGAAAGAGAGGGGGCTCATGGGTAGGTCTCAGTGACTGGAGATTGTGAGAGAGGGAGGGAGGGGAGAGGGAGAGAGAGAGGGAGGGGTTGTCCAGACTCAGACTGTTTTTAACACTCATGGTTTGACCTATTCAACAGAAAGAAAACCATTCTGAGCTGAACATACCAGTGGAAGAGAGGACAGTAGCAGGTGGTCCATCTGTGGTTTGTGACTATTATGATTTCCAATTGTAGCCAATTCAGTTCTAGTAATTCTGTTACTGATTGTTTTGGTCATTCTATTACCAATATGTAACAGAATTGCAAGTTTTAGTCACTTAATAATTCATAAACAAAATGTATATCAGTAATATCGCAATAAATAATTGGTCGGTCTAGCATTAATTGTTACTTATACTTCATGAGGGAGAGAAATTAGAACATACTGTATCTTAAAGGTACAGTATAAGATATTAGTTGGCAGGTGTCACGACTTCCGCCGAGGTCGGTCCCTCTCCTTGTTCGGGCGGCGTTCGGCGGTCGACGTCTCCCGTCTTCTAGCCATCGCCCCTCCACCTTTCATTTTCCATTTGTTTTGTATTGTTTCCCCGCACACCTGGTTACATTCCCTCATCAGACTGAATGTATATTAGCCTCTGTTCCCCCCATGTCTGTGTGTGGAATTGTTTGTTGTTACGTGTATGTGCATGTCAGACTGGTTTGCGCCGGGTTATGTCAACCCGTATTTGTTTAGTTTTCCTAGTGCTGTTGTAACCGATGTGAAATGGCTAGTTAGTTAGCGGTGGTGCGCGCTAATAGCGTTTCAATCAGTGACGTCACTCGCTCTGAGACCTGAAGTGGTTGTTCCCCTTGCGTTGCAAGGGCCACGGCTTTTGTGGCGCGATGGGTAACGATGCTTCGTGGGTGTCAGTTGTTGATGTGTGCAAGGGTCCCTGGTTCGAGCCCAGGTTGGGGCGAAGAGAGGGACGGAACCTACACTGTTACATTGGTGCCGTGACCTGGATCATTGGTTGCTGCGGAAAAGGAGGAGGTCAAAAGGGGGGTGAGTGTAACCGATGTGAAACGGCTAGTTAGTTAGCGGTGGTGCGCGCTAATAGCGTTTCAATCAGTGACGTCACTCCCTCTGAGACCTGAAGTGGTTGTTCCCCTTCCGTTGCAAGTGCCGTGGCTTTTGTGGCGCGATGGGTAACGATGCTTCGTGGGTGTCAGTTGTTGATGTGTGCAAGGGTCCCTGGTTTGAGCCCGGGTTGGGGCGAAGAGAGGGACGGAACCTACACTGTTACACTGTGTGATTGTTCGCCGTAATAAAGGGCTCCGTTTGCTACCCAATTCTGCTCTCCTGCACCTAACTTCCCTGCAGCCAGTTACGCACTCACTACAGCAGGGCTGTTTACTTCAACATTGATATATTTCTAATACCTTTTAAGACTTTTTCTGCTATGTTTTCCAATACCTTTTTTCCATCTGTTTGTCCAGAAATCAAAGCTTTTACTTGTGCCTATTTTAAAGATAGAAAATGGTTGACAAATGTATCTATGCCTTCATTTCCCCCCAAAATATTGACTATTAGCTTTCATTGGACACCCAATTTGATATGCTCCTATGAACTTTACATGTTGGTGACCATGGGTCTTTTTCAATGGAAATTGCCCATATTGAAACATGTAGGGGTACAGAAATAAAAATAAAGGAAAAGGGATAGCTTCTTCAGGAGATCAGTGAGCAATATCAATGAATGAATGACAGATCTGATCTCTTGTCTGTCTTCACTCATAAACGTAACATTCTTAAAGAGACAGTGTACACTTTACTATGTAATTCATATAAAAAGGAAAATAGTGCTTTTACAATATAAAAACCTAATATTCCACAAATTACTTTGTAATTTCAATGACAATTATTTTTGTAATTTCAATGAAAGGTACCTAACTACCAGTGATACCAATATTTCAAATTTACAGCCCTATCCTCAACAGACGTGTGCTCTACGATTGGCAAAGCGATTCCAGATGCTATTTGTGACTTCAACACCTGTTATTTATTACTGTATCTGGGACACACAGGAGCCAAGCCCCTGAGTCTAAGCCATCTGAAACCACATTGCTACATATTATGGTATTGCAACAATAGAGGAGGAAATAAATGTTAAATCTGCGAATGTATAGGATATTTTTCTCTCACCTCTTGTTTTAAAGAGGTGTTGCTATCTGATAACTCTCCCCCATATGATTTTGTTGTGAATTCTGGCAGAGCTCACTAAGTGTTTGGCAGCCATCACTCAGGCACCCGAGTGGTGCAGTGGTCTAAGGCATTGCATCTCAGTGCTAGAGGTGTTTTTTTGTTATTTTTTTATTTTTTATTTCACCTTTATTTAACCAGGTAGGCCAGTTGAGAACAAGTTCTCATTTACAACTGCGACCTGGCCAAGATAAAGCAAAGCAGTGCGACACAAACAACACAGAGTTACAGATGGGATTAACAAATGTACAGTCAATAACACAATAGAAAAATCTATATACAGTGTGTGCAAATGAAGTAAGATTAGGGAGGTAAGGCAATAAATAGGCCATAGTCGTGAAATAATTACAATTTAGCATTAATACTGGAGTGATAGATGTGCAGAAGATGAATGTGCAAGTATAGATACTGGGGTACAAAGGAGCAAAAATAAATAATAACAATATGGGGATGAGGTAGTTGGGGGGGGCTATTTACAGATGGAATGTGTAAAGGTGCAATGATCGGTAAGCAGCTCTGACAGCTGATGCTTAAAGCTAGTGAGGGACTCCAGCTTGAGGGATTTTTGCAATTCGTTCCAGTCATTGGCAGCAGAGAACTGGAAGGAAAGGTGGTCAAAGCAGGAGTTGGCTTTGGGGATGACCAGTGAAATATACCTGCTGGAGCGCGTGCTACGGGTGGGTGATGCTATGATGACCAGTGAGCTGAGATAAGGCGGGGCTTTACCTAGCAAAGACTTATAGATGACCTGGAGCCAGTGGGTTTGGCAACAAATATGAAGCGAGGGCCAGTCAACGAGAGCATACAGGTCGCAGTGGTGGGTAGTATATGGGGCTTTGGTGACAAAACTGATGGCACTGTGATAGACTACATCCAATTTGCTGAGTAGAGTGTTGGAGGCTATTTTGCAAATGACATCGCTGAAGTCAAAGATCGGTAGGATAGTCAGTTTTACGAGGGTATGTTTGGCAGCATGAGTGAAGGATGATTTGTTGCGAAATAGGAAGCCGATTCTAGATTTAATTTTGGATTTGAGATGCTTAATGTGAGTCTGGAAGGAGAGTTTGCAGTCTAACCAGACACCTAGGTATTTGTAGTTGTCCTCGTATTCTAAGTCAGAACTGTCCAGAGCAGTGATGCTAGACGGGCGGGCGGGTGCAGGCAGCGATCGGTTGAAGAGCATGCATTTAGTTTTACTTGTATTTAGGAGCAGTTGGAGGCCACGGAAGGAGAGTTGTATGGCATTGAAGCTCGTCTGGAGGTTTGTTAACACAGTGTCCAAAGAAGGGCCAGAAGTATACAGAATGGTGTTGTCTGCGTAGAGGTGGATCAGAGACTCACCAGCAGCAAGAGCGACATCATTGATGTATACAGAGAAAAGAGTCGACCCGAGAATTGAACCCTGTGGCACCCCCATAGAGACTGCCAGAGGTCCGGACAACAGGCCCTCCGATTTGACACACTGAACTCTATCAGAGAAGTAGTTGGTGAACCAGGCGAGGCAGTCTTTTGAGAAACCAAGGCTGTTGAGCCTGCCGATAAGAATGCGGTGATTGACAGAGTCGAAATCCTTGGTCGAAGACGGCTGCACAGTAGTGTCTCTTATCGATGGCGGTTATGATATCGTTTAGGAACTACACACACCCTGGTTCAAATCCAGGCTGTATCACAACCGGCCGTGATTGGGCGGCGCACAATTGGCCCAGCGTTGTCCGGGATTGGCTGGTGTAGGCCGTCATTGTAAATAAGAAATTGTTCTTAACTGACTTGCCTAGTTAAATAAAGGTTAAATAAATAAAAAATCCACAAGACTAGGATTGTCCAGGAATAGTTCCACGGACATGACAGTGAATTCAGCTTATTGCAGTGGCCTGCCCAGTCACTAGATCTCAATATGATTGAGCATCTGTGGGATGAGATTGAACGAGCTATTTGGAGTAGAGATTCACTACCGGCCAACTGACACAATTGTGGGAAGCATTGGAGTCAACATGGGCCAGTATCCCTGTAGAATGCTTTTGACACCTTGTAGAGTCAAGGGTTAAATATTTTTCTGGTATTTTACTAAATGTTCCATCCTGACAATAAATCCCTTTTCTCATGGGTAAACAGATATTTCCCGCCAAAACTGTAAGTGTCAAATGAGCCATATATTTAATAAGCCTAAACCCCCAAAAGCCCAAATGATTGAGCCGTTATCTAATACATATAGGCTACTGCACTTTACGAACAACAGAAAAAAATAAAATCCCATTGATGTAGCTAGCTACAATTCAAGTCAGAAGTTTACATACACTTAGGTTGGAGTCATTAAAACTCGTTTTTCAACCATTCCACAAATTTCTTGTAAACAAACTATAGTTTTGGCAAGTCGGTTAGCACATCTACTTTGTGCATGACACAAGTAAGTTATCCAACAATTGTTTACAGACATATTATTTCACTTATAACTCACTGTATCACAAATCCAGTGGGTCAGAGGTTTACATACACTAAGTTGACTGTGCTTTTAAACAGCTTGGAAAATTCCAGAAAATTATGTCATGGCTTTAGAAGCTTCTGATAGGCTAAGTGACATAATTTGAGTCAATTGCAGGTGTACCTGTGGATATATTTCAAGGCCTACCTTCAGACTCAGTGCCTCTTTGCTTGACATCATGGGAAAATCAAAAGAAAATAGCCAAGACCTCAGAAAAAAATGTAGACCTCCACAAGTCTGTTTCATCATTGGGAGAAATTTCCAAACACCTGAAGGTACCACGTTCATCTGTACAAATATTAGTACGCAAGTATGAACTACATGGGACCACGCAGCCGTCATACCGCTCAGGAAGGAGACGCGTTCTGTCTCCTAGAGATGAACGTACTTTGGTGTGAAAAGTGCAAATCAATCCCAGAACAACAGCAAAGGACCTTGTGAAGATGCTGGAGGAAACAGCTACAAAAGTATCTATATCCACAGTAAAACGAGTCCTATATCGAAATAACCTGAAAGGCCGCTCAGCAAGGAAGAAGCCACTGCTCCAAAACCGCCATAAAAAAGCCAGACTACAGTTTGGAACTGCACATGGGGACAAAGATTGTACTTTTTGGAGAAATTTCCTCTGGTCTGATGAAACAAAAATAGAACTGTTTGGCCATAATGACCATCTTTATGTTTGGAGGAAAAGGGGGGAGGATTGCAAGCCGAAGAACACCATCCCAACCGTGAAGCACGGGGGTGGCAGCATCATGTTGTGGGGGTGCTTTGCTGCAGGAGGGACTGGTGTACTTCACAAAATAGATTGCATCATGAGGATGGAAAATTGTGGATATATTGAAGCAACATCTCAAGACATCAGTCAGGAAGTTAAAGCTTGGTCCCAAATGGGTCTTCCAAATGGACAATGAACCCAAGCATACTTCCAAAGTTGTGGCAAAATGGCTTAAGAACAACAAAGTCAAGGTATTGGAGTGGTCATCACAAAGCCCTGACCTCAATCCAATAGAACATTTGTGGGCAGAACTGAAAAAGCGTGTGCGAGCAAGGAGGCCTACAAACCTGACTCAGTTACGCCAGCTCTGTCAGGAGGAATGGGCCAAAATTCACCCAACTTATTGTGGGAAGCTTGTGGAAGGCTACCTGAAATATTTGACCCAAATTAAACAATTTAAAGACAATGCTACCAAATACTAATTGAGTGTATGTAAACTTGTGACACATTGGGAATGCGATGAAAGAAATAAAAGCTTAAATAAATCATTCTCTCTACTATTATTTCACATTCTTAAAATAAAGTGGTGATCCTAACTGACCTAAGACAGGGAATTTTTACTAGGATTAAATGTCAGGAATCGTGAAAAACTGAGTTTAAATGTATTTGGCTAAAGTGTATGTAAACTTCAACTGTAAATTCTCTCTTGGGTAAATACTGTAAATTATCCAGTAGGCTAATCTTTTTTAGTGTGAACTGTATTACTGTACTGTATTGTATTATATTGTATAATATGGACAGGAATTATGTACATCGTTCCAAACCATGATGAAGCAGAGAATGTGATTCTGGTGCAGCACATGCCGCCTACAAAGTTACAAGTATAGGCTAGAGGATTTGTTTTTAATATATAATAGGGCCTATTTGTATAAATAGTAGGCTGATACATACAGTGCCTTCTGAAAGTATTCAGATATAATATGGCTCCTTGACTATTGCCACATTTTGTTACGTTACAGCCTTATTGTAAAATTGATTAAATAAAAATCTCAGCGATCTCCACACAATACCCCACAATGACATCACAATACCCCATAATGGCATCACAATATCCCATAATGACATCACATACCCCATAATGACATCACAATACCCCATAATGACAAAGTGAAAACAGGTTTTTAGAAATGTTTGCACATTTAGTAAATATATAAATATAATATTCACACTCTTTGCTATGAGACTGGAAACTGAGCTCAGGTGCATCCTGTTTCCATTGATCATCCTTGAGATGTTTCTACAAATTGATTAGAGTCCAACTGCGGTAAATTCAATTGATTGGACATGATTTGGAAAGGCACACACCTGTCTATATAAGGTCCAACAGTGGACAGTGCATGTAAGAGCAAAAACCGAGCAATGAGGTCGAAGGAATTGTCCGTGGAGCTCAGATACAGGATTGTGTCGAGGCACAGATCTGGGGAAGGGTACCAAAATATTTCTGCAGCATTGAAGGCCGCCAAGAACACAGATGAAGTTTGGAACCATGGAACCTTTGGAACCTTCATGGTAGAGTGGCCAGATGGAAGCCACCTCCTCAGTAAAAGGCACTTGACAGTCCACTTAGAGTTTGCCAAAAGGCACCTAAAGCCAATTAGACATTTGCTCAGTACATTGTTTTCACTGAGTCTGCTGTTAATGATAATGCAGAGGATTTTCCTACGGTTGCTGTTGACGCATATCTCTCTCTGTCATTCTCTCTGTCCTCTCTCTGTCGCTCTCTCTCTCTCTGTCTGTCACATCTCTATCTCTCTCTCTCTCTCTCTCTGACTACCTCACCTTCAGACATACCTGGCTCAGTATCAACATCCACATTTTTATCCCTTTAACAGCTTCTGTGGGAGTGAGGTCACAGCCTTGTCTTGTGTCTGCCATGACACACACACATACACACCCAGGTGTGTTTATGTCTCTGAAAGCTTGTGTGTGTGTGTGTGGAGGGTTAGCCAGTAGACCGATGGGATTGTTGTGAGCATGTCCTATATGATTTGGACCAACATGAAAGAGAATAGAAACGGTTCTACAGCTGTGATACGATACGTCACTCCCTGGCAGAGACACTTGTTATCTATTGAGATCCAAAAAAGGACACCCTGAAAACAGATTCTCCCCATTGTATCCCAAATGGCACCCTATTCCTTATATAATGTACTACTTATAACTAGGACCCATAGGACTCTGGTTGAAAATAGTGCACTACAACAGTGAACTCCAAAAAGTATTGGAACAGTGACACATTTTTTGTTGTTTTGGCTCTGTACTCCAGCACATTGAAATGATACAATGAGATTAAAGTGCACACTATCAGCTTTAATTTGAGGGTATTGTCATTCATATCGGGTGAACCGTTTAGAAATTACAGCACTTTTTGTACATAGTCACCCCATTTTAGGGGACAAGAAGTATTGGGACAAATTGACTTATAAGTGTCACGTCCTGACCAGTGAAAAGGGTAATTTGCCATAGTAGTATGGTCAGGGCGTGGCAGGGGGGTTGTTTTGTGTGTTTTGGGGTTTTTAGTTCTAGGGGAATTTGTGCTAGTTTTCTATTTCGATGTTTCGTTTTCCATGTTGGGCCGAGTATAGTTTCCAGTCAGAGGCAGGTGTCTTTCGTTGTCTCTGATTGGAAGCCATACTTAGGCAGCCTGTTTTCCTTTGGGTTTTGTGGGTGGTTATTTTCCGTTTAGTTGTTGTTACCTGACGGAACTGTTGGTCGTTTGTTATTTTGTTATTGAAGTGTTTTCATTAAAAGTAAGAATGAGCACTCAACACGCTGCGCCTTGGTCTGTTCAATATGACGCATGTGACAATAAGGGTATTAAAGAAGTCAAAAGTTTAGTATTTTATCCCATATTCCTAATACGAAGTGATTACATCAAGCGTGTGACTCTGCAAACTTGTTGAATGCATTTGCTGTTTGTGTTGGGTGTGTTTCAGATTATTTTGTGCCCAACAGAAATTAATGGTAAATAATGTATCGTGTCATTTTGGAGTCACTTTACATTAATGTGGATGCAACCATGATTACCAATAGTCTTGAATGAATCGTGAATAATGATGAGTGAGAAAGATATAGATGCACAATTGTGACCGACCGGCTCGATAGCAAAATCTGAAATTGAAAATTGTATATCATACACTACAGTTGAGGAACAATGGGAAAGTAATTCTAATTTGAAAGTTGATAAACTTGAAACCTCACACAGAAAATGGACCTTGAATGTTTTGGTACACCTACTGGACAGCTCTTCTTTGTCTACACCTATTCAGCAATGTTCACACCCACTTAAGCCTGAGCCCTGCCCATCTCTTTATGGATTTACATGTGTATTAAACAACCAAAGATTAAAGGCTGGTTTATACTACGGGTGTGTTCACAAATTCGATCTGGAGTGTCAGAATCCTCTCTGGGTGTTTGTAAACTCAGAGCATTGTCAGATTGTCCGTTTGTAAATTCAGAATGTTTCGCACTTGGCAGGTTCAGATAGCACACTGGACGCTCTGGCCGAGGAGTAGGGTTGATCTGAGTGTTCTGACCTAACAACAGCAGTCAAGGACCCAAGCTAACTGACTAATGTTGGCTAGCTTGCTAGCTACTTCCAGACACAAATGAGAGAACACTTCACTCTGACCATTTTACTCTCCCTAGCAGAGCTGGTTAGGCATTTATGTTATCAAGATTGGTGACTGTAACTGTGCTGCTGGCAATAATTTAATTAGGCTTTTTTGTCAAAGTTTACTGATACCAACCATATTCAACGGGTGTTGAGGGTTTATCAGCTATTCTGCGCTCTAGCACACTCAAACGAGAGTGCTCTGAAATCGGAGTGGATAGTCAGAGCGAATTTACCAGCTACGTCTATTGAAAGTTGTCGCAGTGACATCATGAACATTCTATTGAAATGGTTACTTGCGTAGTGAAGTATTTTGTTTATGACATGTAACTAGCTAGCTAAACAATGAACCATAATCCCAACTCATAATGTTACTACCATGCATGAATCTGCAGGTAGCTAACCAACCAGGTTCAATGTTAGCTAGCTAACATTAGGCTATAACTAGCCATGCAAATGGCTCTGAGATACGAATAATATGAATGCACAGATCATACACGTAAAGTTAGCTAGCGAGCTAGCCAACTAACATTAGCTAGATAGCTAACAGTACGCTTTAACTTTAAATGAAAACAACTTTCTGACAAAATTAGAAACGTGTAATATCTGAAAATGTAGCTACCTAGACTCTCTTACCGGTATAAATGGATGGACACTTCTCCCTCTCTGTCACAGATGCCATGGTTGCCTTTAGTTAGAAGATGTAATCCAGAGACAGGTGTTTTATACAATAGCCTTCTGTGTGTTCTCTTTTTGACTCCCTCTGCATATTTGCAATCAAAATGCCAGAATTTCTTCCATCTCCTTAGCTATCAGACTCTAATTCCACTGATTTCAAAACTCGGTCCTCCAGAAAGTGGAGAGCAACACTTTTGCAGTTCTCCATTGCTAACTTTGTATCTTTCATAAAAACCGCGGTAGCAAGGATTACCTACACATACTGAGCAGCTCATGTCATGCTACATGGCAGACCAATCAGAACTCATTTAAAAACGTTTACATTCAAATGGCTCTCCTGTGAAGTAGTGACGCGCGACACTTGTTTCATACCGCCCCCCCCAAAATGCGAACCTCCTCTGTTATTATAATGGTGAGTAGTTAGCATGTCTTGTTGGTATGATAGTTGTGCGTCTAACTCTGTCACTCATCATTATTCATGATTCATTCAGAACTATGTGTAATCATGATAGCGTCTACATTAATGTAGCATGGTAGCATCTACATTAATGTAGCATGGTCGCATCTACATTAATGTAGAAGTGTTTAGAAACATATTATATTCTTATTTAGAATAAATGTGACTCCAAAATTACAAAATACGTTATTTACCATTAATTTCTATTGTGAACAAAATAATCTGAAACACAATCTAAACAATCAACAAATGCATCCAACAAGTTTGTATTCACAAGCTGTCCCTCTCCGGCCTCTGGGTCACCAGGCTGCTCGTTATGGCGCACACCTGTCACCATCGTTACTCGCATCAGCGCATTATGACACTCACCTGGACTACATTTACATTTACATTTACGTCATTTAGCAGACGCTCTTATCCAGAGCGACTTACAAATTGGTGCATTCACCTTATGATATCCAGTGGAACAACCACTTTACAATAGTACATCTATATATTTTTTTCTGTGTTTCCGGAAGGTGGTGATTGACTCCGCTGTCCTGGCGTCGTGAGGGAGCTTGTTCCACCATTGGGGTGCCAGAGCAGCGAACAGTTTTGACTGGGCTGAGCGGGAACTGTGCTTCCGCAGAGGTAGGCAGGCGAGCAGGCCAGAGGTGGATGAACGCAGTGCCCTTCTTTGGGTGTAGGGACTGATCAGAGCCTGAAGGTATGGAGGTGCCGTTCCCCTCACAGCTCCGTAGGCAAGCACCATGGTCTTGTAGCAGATGCGAGCTTCAACTGGAAGCCAGTGGAGTGTGCGGAGGAGCGGGGTGACGTGAGAGAACTTGGGAAGGTTGAACACCAGACGGGCTGCGGCGTTCTGGATGAGTTGTAGGGGTTTAATGGCACAGGCAGGGAGCCCAGCCAACAGCGAGTTGCAGTAATCCAGACGGGAGATGACAAGTGCCTGGATTAGGACCTGCACCGCTTCCTGTGTAAGGCAGGGTCGTACTCTGCGAATGTTGTAGAGCATGAACCTACAGGATCGGGTCACCACCTTGATGTTAGCGGAGAACGACAGGGTGTTGTCCAGGGTCACGCCAAGGCTCTTAGCACTCTGGGAGGAGGACACAATGGAGTTGTCAACCGTGATGGCGAGATCATGGAATGGGCAGTCCTTCCCCGGGAGGAAGAGCAGCTCCGTCTTGCCGAGGTTCAGCTTGAGGTGGTGATCCGTCATCCACACTGATATGTCTGCCAGACATGCAGAGAGGCGATTCGCCACCTGGTTATCAGAAGGGGGAAAGGAGAAGATTAATTGTGTGTGGTCTGCGTAGCAATGATAGGAGAGACCATGTGAGGATATGACAGAGCCAAGTGACTTGGTGTATAGCGAGAATAAGAGAGGGCCTAGAACTGAGCCCTGGGGGACACCAGTGGTGAGAGCACGTGGTGCGGAGACGGATTCTCGCCACGCCACCTGGTAGGAGCGACCTGTCAGGTAGGACGCAATCCAAGAGTGAGTCGCGCCGGAGATGCCCAACTCGGAGAGGGTGGAGAGGAGGATCTGATGGTTCACAGTATCAAAGGCAGCAGATAGGTCTAGAAGGATGAGAGTAGAGGAGAGAGTGTTAGCTTTAGCAGTGCGGAGAGCCTCCGTGACACAGAGAAGAGCAGTCTCAGTTGAATGACCAGTCTTGAAACATGACTGATTTGGATCAAGAAGGTCATTCTGAGAGGAGATAGCAAGAGAGCTGACCAAGGACGGCACGCTCAAGAGTTTTGGAGAGAAAAGAAAGAAGGGATACTGGTCTGTAGTTGTTGACATCGGAGGGATCGAGCGTAGGTTTTTTGAGAAGGGGTGCAACTCTCGCTCTCTTGAAAACGGAAGGGACGTAGCCAGCGGTCAAGGATGAATTGATGAGCGATGTGAGGTAGGGGAGAAGGTCTCCGGAAATGGTCTGGAGAAGAGAGGAGGGGATAGGGTCAAGCGGGCAGGTTGTTGGGCGGCCGGCCGTCACAAGTCGCAAGATTTCATCTGGAGAGAGAGGGGAGAAAGAGGTCAAAGCATAGGGTAGGGAAACGTGAGCAGGACCAGCAGTGTCGTTTGACTTTACAAATGATGATCGAATGTCGTCAACCTTCTTTTCAAAATGGTTGACGAAGTCATCCGCAAAGATGGAGGAGGGGGAGGGGAGGAGGAGGATTCAGGAGGGAGGAGAAGGTGGCAAAGAGCTTCCTAGGGTTAGAGGCAGATGCTTGGAATTTAGAGTGGTAGAAAGTGGCTTTAGCAGCAGAAACAGAGGAAGAAAATGTAGAGAGGAGGGAGTGAAAAGATGTCAGGTCCGCAGGGAGGCTAGTTTTCCTCCATTTCCGCTCGGCTGCCCGGAGTCCTGTTGTGTGAGCTTGCAATGACTCGTCAAGCCAAAAAGCAGGAGGGGAGGACCGAGCTGGCCGGGAGGATAGGGGATATAGAGAGTCAAAGGATGCAGAAAGGGAGGAGAGGAGGGTTGAGGAAGCAGAATCAGGAGATTGGTTGGAGAAGAATTGAGCAGAGGGAAAAGATGATAGGATGGAAGAGGAGAGAGTAGCAGGAGAGAGAGAGAGTGCAGGTTGCGATGGCGCAATACCATCTGAGTAGGGGCAGAGTGAGTAGTGTTGGAGGAGAGCGAGAGGGAAAAGGATACAAGGTAGTGGTCGGAGACTTGGAGGGGAGTTGCAGCGAGATTAGTAGAAGAACAGCATCTAGTAAAGATGAGGTCAAGCGTATTGCCTGCCTTGTGAGTAGGGGGGGACGGTGAGAGGGTGAGGTCAAAAGAGGAGAGGAGTGGAAAGAAGGAGGCAGAGAGAAATGAGTCAAAGGTAGACGTAGGGAGGTTAAAGTCATCCGGAACTGTGAGGGGTGAGCCATCCTCAGGAAAGGAACTTATCAAGGCGTCAAGCTCATTGATGAACTCTCCAAGGGAACCTGGAGGGCGATAAATGATAAGGATGTTAAGCTTGAATGGGCTAGTGACTGTGACAGCATGGAATTCAAATGAGGAGATAGACAAATGGGTCAGGGGAGAAAGAGAGAATGTCCACTTGGGAGAGATGAGGATTCCAGTGCCACCACCCCGCTGACCAGATGTTCTCGGGGTATGCGAGAACACGTGGTCAGACGAGGAGAGAGCAGTAGGAGTAGCAGTGTTTTCTGTGGTAATCCATGTTTCCGTCAGCGCCAAGAAGTCGAGGGACTGAAGGGTAGCATAGGCTGAGATGAACTCTGCCTTGTTGGCCGCAGACCGGCAGTTCCAGAGGCTGCCGGAGACCTGGAACTCCACGTGGGTCGTGCGCGCTGGGACCACCACGTTAGAGTGGCAGCGGCCATGCGGTGTGAGGCGTTTGTGTGGCCTGTTCAGAGAGGAGAGAACAGGGATAGACAGACACATAGTTGACAGGCTACAGGAGAGGCTACGCTAATCACCTCCTTGATTACCTTGGTTCCTTCCCCAGGTGTCATTGTTTCTGTTTCTGTTTCATGTCTGTGCGTTGTTCGTGTTTCTTGTTTTGTATTATGTTCCATTTATTTATTAAAAACTGACTCCCTGAACTTGCTTTACCCGACTCTCAGCGCACATCGTTACTCAAGCTTGATGTAGTCATTGCGTGATGTTGTTGATCTTGGTCTGATTAATCACTTCAGTGTTTTCTGGCTTGATCAAGGATGGTTGTCAATCAGGATTATTTTTTTCTACGGCTGAGTTGCTTTTTTTATGCATTTGTCCTCTCCGAAACCATCGAAATTAATCATTGTTTAAGAGATTGTTGGATGGAAGTTATGATATCTTTGCCAGTAGCCAGAAGACAAGTCTGGGAATAGCTGGTGTGTCATCGCGGCTGTCTTCTGCAGGCTGACCTCAGTGTGTGTCTCTACACCCCAAGGGGAATAATGAAATCAACATGAATTGATGGCTTTCTCATCTATTGATCTATTGTGTTATTATTTGGAGGTCTTTGCAGCATGCTAACCCACAGGAGGTGAAGTGTCTCTATATCTGGAGTCAATGATGTGTACTCTTTTGAAGGGTGAAATAAGAGGGTGCTTGTTTTTTTTTGTTTGGCGAAAACACTACAACATTGTGCGACCGACTGAGTCAGTCAGTCAGGGAAGGCTGATCATCCACATGTGAGCGTAATTCACCAAACCACAAGCACAATGTTGTTGGAACCCAGGCCACCCAAATCTCTAACCATCAGACAAGGCTATGCATATTTGCTGATGTAATCTCCCAAGGATTGATAAAAGCTTGTAGCAGTAAGAATCTTAACAAACCCTCAAAATATCCTTTAATTAATTAATTCTGTTGAAATAATTTATTTCCTGTTTATACATTTACCGTATTTGAAGATAAGGCCTAGTTGAAGAAGGGATTTGTCTCTGAGAGATGAAAGGAGAGATCAGTAGTATCGTCTGGAGTAAACTGCATTGTCATCAGATACTATGGCTAGACGCTTCTGCATTCGTAGGTGGACACCGTTATGACCTCATAGGTAAAGAAGTACTGTATCTCTCTCTCTCTTTCTCTCTCTCTCTCTCCCCCCCTCCCTCCCTCCCTCCCTCCCTCCCTCCCTCCCTCCCTCCCTCCCTCCCTCCCTCCCTCCCTCCCTCCCTCCCTCCCTCCCTCTCCCTCTCTCCCTCTCCCTCTCCTGAGGTGAAAGCCTCTCAGAACTCAGGAGCACATGAAGACAGACCCATCTGGAGGGGCTAGTTGATGATAATAGGAACCAGGTCTGTCTCAGTACCTCTCACGTACCTGTCTAGCATTAGTTCAGCTAAACGTGCTGCCAGCTCTTCCCAGGTAGTAGAATGGTTTCTGTACACAACAGCAGATGTGTTGGAGGTGAACCAAGTTGTTTACTTAAAAGAAGAACAACAACATAGAACATATTACTTACATTACAGTTAACTACCTAATATCACCATTTTGTATTGAATATTCAACAGAATTAGAAAAGCATGTGAATACTGAGAAAGTGGATCAAACACCAATCCATGACTGTTTTTATGGTTTTCTAAAAGAACGTCAAGACTGACTGACATGATAGCAGATGATAAATGACATGTTTGTAGGAGATTCAAATATAACACTATGGCTGGTGTGCCTGATATCACGTTTGCAGAATCGATGGATACAAATTGTAGTCACGTCCTGTGGTGGTTTCAGCGATATGTATAAATCGTTGCTCTACAGTACGTATACGCCTTGTGTTTTCTTTTTATCTATGACATAGTAAACGCGGTGTTATTTCCTATCCCAGTGATATGACAGGCCATTTGTGGAAGGAAATGAATAGGGTCGTTAGATGCTTCTCTAGTTAAATATATGGTACTTTTACATTGCACATTTTGTGACCCGCAGGTCATAGTTCACCATGCATCCTCTTCTACTCTTGGTTCATTTAAGTTTCTTTGGTTGTGAATCTTCTCCCCAACATGTGAGTAATACTACTCTCCCCTGTCACATGACAAGAGCCAACTTCCGTCAGTAATGGCATCAGAGAGTAAATACCTAAATGAATTTGGCATATTTTGGGTTAAATGCCCTCTCAAAAGCTCCTCCAATCCTTCCTCTAACCCTTCTGATGCTTCTTCTCTCACCTTAAAACCCTTAAGGTCCTGGTATTTTGAGAATGGTATGTCAGAATGTGAAGAAACCCATGAGGGAAGACAAAGAGAGAGATACACAGAGAGAGAGAGAGAGAGAGAGAGAGAGAGAGAGAGAGAGAGAGAGAGAGAGAGAGAGAGAGACCGCAGGCCAAGACAGGAGAGATTTAAGTTAATACTAACATTTTACTGTAGAGATTTACAACCACTTGGTAAAGACCAGCAGTAATCAACCATAGATTTAGAACAGAACACTACTTAACCTTTTAAATATTTCTCTTGGTTGTTTACCAAGACTGCTATTAGTCCGTAGGAGTTACACTATCACTATCTATCTATCTATCTATCTATCTATCTATCTATCTATCTATCTATCTATCTATCTATCTATCTATCTATCTATCTATCTATCTATCTATCTATCTATCTATCTATCTATCTATCTATCTATCTATCTATCTATCTATCTATCTATCTATCTATCTATCTATCTATCTATCTATCTATCTATCTATCTATCTATCTATCTATCTATCTGGCTGGTTGGTTGGTTATGGAAACAGTGTTTGTGTCGTTGGTGTAGGACAGGGTTTCCCAAACTTTTTAAGGTCCCGTACCCCTTCAAACATTCAACCTCCAGCTGTACCCCCTCTAGCACCAGGGTCAGCGCACTCTCAAATGTTGTTTTTTGCCATCATTGTAAGCCTGCCACACACACGATACATTTATTAAACATAAGAATGAGTGTGAGTTTTTGTCGCAACTCCGCCCGTGGGAAGTGACAAAGAGGTCTTATAGGACCAGGTAACAAATAATAATATAATAATAATCAATAATTTAGCTCTTTATTTAACAATCTTACATCTAAAACCTTATTTGTTCATCGAAAATAACTCACCACAGGTTAATGAGAAGGGTGTGCTTGAAAGGATGCACATAACTCTGCAATGTTGGGTTGTAATTGAAGAAAGTCTCAGTCTTAAATCATTTTCCACACACAGTCTGTGCCTGTATTTAGTTTTCATGCTAGTGAGGGCTGAGAATCCACTCTCACATAGGTACCTGGTTGAAAAGGGCATCAGTGTCTTAAGAGCGCAATTTGCCAAGGCAGGAAACTCTGAGCACAGCCAAATCCATAAATCTGGCAGTGGCTTCTGATTAAATTCAATTTTCACAGAACCGCTTGTTGCAATTTCGATGAGGCTCTGTTGTTCAGATATGGGTAAGTGGACTGGAGGCAGGGCATGAAAGGGATAATGAATCCAGTTGTTTGTGTCGTCTGTTTCGGGAAAGTACCTGCGTAATTGCGCACCCAACTCACTCAGGTGCCTCGCTATATCACATTTGACATTTGACATTGTCTGTAAGCTTGAGTTCATTTGCACACAAAAAAATCATACAATGATGGAAAGACCTCTGTGTTGTCCTTGTTAATGCAGACAGAGAAGAGCCCCAACTTCTTAATCATAGCATCAATTTTGTGTTGCACATTGAATATAGTTGTGGAGAGTCCCTGTAATCCTAGATTCAGATCATTCAGGAAAAAACATCACCCAGATAGGCCAGTCGTGTGAGAAACTCGTCATCATGCCAGCGGTCAGACAAGTGAAAATGATGGTCAGTAAAGAAAACTTGAAGCTCGTCACTCAATTAAAAAAAACGTGTCAATACTTTGCCCGTTGATAACCAGCGCACTTCTGTATGTTGTAAAAGCGTTACATGGTCGCTGCCCATATCATTGCGTAGTGCAGAAAATACACTAGCAGTTTAGGGGACTTGCTTTAACAAAGTTAACCGTTTTCACTGTAGTGTCCAAAACATATTTCAAGCTGTCAGGCATTCCCTTGGCAGCAAGAACCTCTCGTGGATGCTGCAGTGTACCCAAGTAGCGTCGGGAGCAACTGCTTGCACGCACATTACCACTCCACTATGTCTCCTTGGCATGGCTTTTGCGCCATCAGTACAGATACCAACATGAGTAGCAGCTACGTTTGGCTACATACGGACCGTTAGTGGAATTTCCGTGACAGGGTATTTGACATTGTGTTGTTATGTCGCTGAACACTAGATGGTTTAATTTTATTTTTGGCAATGAAACGAGGCTACTCAGGTGAGAAATAAACCTCACCCAAATAAATGGACTGTTTGAGAATGTGAAGAAAAATAATGTTATTTAAAAAAATAAAAATATGTGAATCACATATGTATTTGGCGTATCCCCGACGGCATTCCCAAGTTTGGGAATACCTGGTTTAGGAGATACTTTACTTAGAACAGTTACATCAATGGACATGGTCTTCAGTTGTGTGTAATATTTATGTGAAGAGGATGGAAAAGCCTTTTCCTGAGCCGACTAGGTACAAAACTGTTGATGTGGACTTCAGCAAGGCACTTAACCATATTATCACTTCAGCAAGGCACTTAACCATATTATCACTTCAGCAAGGCACTTAACCATATTATCACTTCAGCAAGGCACTTAACCATATTATCACTTCAGCAAGGCACTTAACCATATTATCACTTCAGCAAGGCACTTAACCATATTATCACTTCAGCAAGACACTTAATCATATTATCACTTCAGCAAGACACTTAACCATATTATCACTTCAGCAAGGCACTTAACCATATTATCACTTCAGCAAGACACTTAACCATATTATCACTTCAGCAAGGCACTTAACCCTATTTGCTACTGTAAGTCGCACTGGATAAGAGCATCTGCTAAATGCTGTAAATGTAAGTACATTTACTGACTTCCTCATGTCAGTAAATACAGTGCCTTCGGAAATTATTCAAACCCCTCAACATCTTCCACATTTTGTTACGTTACAGCCTTATTCTAAAATTGATGATATATTAGCTTTTTCCTCATCAATCTACACACAATATCCCATAATGACAAAGGGAAAACAGTTCTTTTTTTGTGCAAATGTATAAAGAATACCTTATTTACACAATACATAAATGGTAAATTCAATTGATTGGACATGATTTGGAAAGGCACACACCTGCCTATATAAGGTCCCACAGTTGACAGTGCAAAAACCGAGCCATGAGGTTGAAGGAATTGTCTGTAGAGCTCCAAGACAGGATTGTATCGAGGCACAGATCTGGGAAGGGTACCAACACATTTCTGCAGCATTGAAGGTCCCAAAGAACACAGTGGCCTCCATCATTCTTAAATGGAAGAAGTTTGGAACCACCAAGACTCTTCCTAGAGCTGGCCATCTGGCCAAACTGAGCAATCGGGAGAGAAGGGCCTTGGTCAGGGAGGTGACCAAGAACCCGATGGTCACTCTGACAGAGCTCTAATCAGGCCTTTATGGTAGAGTGGCCAGACGGAAGCCACTCCTCAGTAAAAGTGACATTACAGCCCGTTGGAGTTTGCCAAAAAGCACCTAAAGACTCTCTGACTGTGAGAAACAACATTCTCTGCTCTGATGAAACCAAGATTGAACTCTTTGGCCTGAATGCCAAGCGTCATGTCTGGAGGAAACCTGGCACCATCCCTACTGTAAAGCATGGTGGTGGGAGTATCATGCTGTGGGGATGTTTTTCAGCAGCAGGGACTGGGAGACTAGTCAGGATCGAGGGGAAGAAGAAGGGAGCAAAATACAGAGAGATCCTTGATGAAAACCTGCTCCAGAGCGCTCAGGACCTCAGATTGGGGTGAAGGTTCACCTTCCAACAGGATAATGACCCTAAGCACACAGCCAAGACAACGTAGGTGTGGCTTCGGGACAAGTCTCTGAATGTCCTTGAGTGCCCCAGCCAGAGCCCGGACTTGAACCCGATCGAACATCTCTGGAGAGACCTGAAAATAGCTGTGCAGCAATGCTCTCTATCCAACCTGACAGAGCTTGAGAGGATCTGCAGAGAGAAACTCCACAAAAGCAGGTGTGCCAATCACTGCCAAAGGTGCTTCAACAAAGTACTGAGTAAAGGGTCTGAATACTTATGTGAATGTAATATTTCAGATTTCTAAAAACCTGTTTTTGATTTGTCATTATGGGGTATTGTGTGTAGATTGATGAGAAAAACAAATCAATTTCATACATTTTAGAGAAGGCTGTAATGTAACAAAATGTGGAAAAAGTCAAGGGGTCTGAATACTTTCCGAATGTACTGTATGCCAGAGGGAATACACTGTCTGACTTCCTAATGTCTGTAAATATGCCAGACGGAAAACACTGTCTGACTTCCTAATGTCAGTAAATGTGCCTGTCGCCACAATCTTGATGGTCATTTCAGAGATTTTGTCATAGCACTGTTTACACTATACGAGAGACGACAACAACATATTGCAAAAGGAGATAATCTCCACTCATATTCCAACTGGAAGCTGCAGAGGGTCGATGTCTCTATCAGTATTTCTCCCTTCCTGCCCCTGAGGGACCCAGACCCTGGAAATAGCTGACATTCCTAGATAAGCCAATCCGGGCTTTTCCCATCCTCTTCAGATATACACCAGAGATATATCTGCATCATATTAAACACCCTGTCTCTGTGCCCTTTGTGGTACCAGAGACATATTCAATCTTTACCGTGCAGCCAAACCATTCAGGTCGAATACAATCTGGATTTGTTTTCTTAAAAACAAAATGTGTTTATGTATTCTCATTTCAAAAGGATACAGAGATACCCTGGAGCACACGCACGCGCACACGCACACGCACACCACACACACACACACACACACACACACACACACACACACACACACACACACACACACACACACACACTATATTGCAGTACCTCAGTATTCCTCTCATCCGGTCCGATTCTCTAAAATCTTTCTACTTCAGTGTCGTTTAAGATTAGGGAGGATGATACATTTTTTTTAATGTGCATGACCTTATTTCTATTACAGCATATTGGATGACTGTCATTTATATTCCATTCACCCAGTTCAATGTAACAGTGATAGGTTTAGGTTACTGTCATTCATATTCCATTCACCCAGTTCAATGTAACATTGATAGGTTTAGGCTACTACATGATACTCACATTATACCCATCATGAGGTTGCTACAATCTAGCCTATGAATGAACGTTTCCAACGTAGGTGCAGAGGTAGAGAGAAAAATGTGCCTAATCAAGGTGACAGAAAGGGACACATTCAATACCTCGTTGTACACACTTGCATCTAGCTGATCTAGTGTGTAGTCATTAATCCAACAGATGAAATTTAGAATTTCTATTGCTTCCGTTGAAGAAACATCTTTCAACAAAATGAATCAAATCAAATTGTAATAGTCACATGCGCCGAATACAACAGGTTTTGTGTTGTGTACTTACGAGCCCCTAACCGACAGTGCAGTTTATAAAATTACGGATAAGAATAAGAGATAAAAGTAACAAGTAATTAAAGAGCAGCGGTAAAAAAATAACAATATATACAGGGGGGTGCCGGTACAGAGTCAATGTGCGGGGGCACCGGTTAGTTGAGGTAGTATGTGCATGTAGGTAGAGTTATTAAAGTGACTATGCATAGCTGACAACAGAGAGTAGCAGTGGTGTGGAGGGGGGAGGGGGTGGGGGGCAAATGGGTAGCAGGGTATTCATTTGACTAGATGTTCAGGAGTCTTATGGCTTGGGGGTAGAAGCTGTTTAGAAGCCTCTTGGACCTAGACTTGGCGCTCTGGTACTGCTTGCCATGAGGTAGCAGAGAGAACAGTCTATGACTGGGTGGTTGGAGTCTTTGACAATTGTTAGGGCCTTCCTCTGATACCGCCTGGTATAGAGGTCCTGGATGGCAGGAAGCTTGGCCTCAGTGATGTACTGGGCTGTTCGCACTACCCTCTGTAGTGCCTTGCGGTCGGATGTGGAGCAGTTGCCATACCAGGCAGTGATGCAACCAGTCAGGATGCTCTCGATGGTGCAGCTGTATAATCTTTTGAGGATCTGAAGACCCATGCCAAATCTTTTCAGTCTCCTGAGGGGGAATAGGTTTTGTCGTGCCCTCTTCACGACTGTCATGGTGTGCTTGGACCATGTTAGTTTGTTGGTGATGTGGACACCAAGGAACTTGAAGCTCTCATCCTGCTCCACTGCAGCCCTCTCGATGAGAATGTGGGTGTGCTCAGTCCTCTTTTTCCTGTAGTCCACAATCATTTACTTTGTCTTGATCACGTTGAGGGAGAGGTTGTTGTCCTGGCACCACACGGCCTGGTCTCTGACCTCCTCCCTATAGGCTGTCTCATTGTTGTCAGTGATCAGGCCTACCACTGTTGTGTCATCTGCAAATGTAATGATGGTGTTGGAATCATGCCTGGCCATGCAGTCGTGAGTGAACAGGGAGTACAGGAGGGGGCTGAGCACGCACCCCTGAGGGGCCCCTTTGTTGAGGAGCAGTGTGGCGGATGTGTTGTTACCTACCCTTACCACCCGGGGGATGGCCCGTTAGGAAGTCCAGGATCCAGTTGCAGAGGGAGGTGTTTAGTCCCAGGGTCCTTAGCTCATTGATGAGATTTGAGGGCACTATGGTGTTGAACGCTGAGCTGTAGTATTGAATAGCATTCTCACATAGGTGTTCCTTTTTTCCAGGTGGGCAAGGGCAGTGTGGAGTGCAATAGAGACTGCATCATCCATGGATCTGTTGGGGCAGTATGCAAATTGTAGTGGGTCTAGGGTTTCTGGGATAATGGTGTTAATGTGAGCCATGACCAGCCTTTCAATGCACTTCATGGCTACAGATGTGAGTGCTACGGGTCGGTAATCATTTAGGCAGGTTACCTTAGTGTTCTTGGGCACAGGCTATATGGTGGTCTGCTTGAAGCATGTTGCTATTACAGACTCGGACAGAATGCACACCTGATCACACGCAAACACAGTTCACTTTCATAGCAGTCACATACAAACAGCATGATCACTTTGCTCGTTAATTTCTTCTCACATCTACGCACTCTCCTCCTCTCACATTTTCCCTTCGCTTGTGACTTCAGTGCACAACACATCAGCTGTCTGTGGCCAGGCAAAAAACACTTTCCAAGCCAAACCTTCATATCATAACCCCTAACCGCTACACACAGCCTACATCGTTGTCTCCATATTAGCTAACATCATAGTCAACATAGCTACTAGAACTAATGCCTTGGTAAACCTGCTACAGTAACGCAGTACAGTGTACAGTCAGCAAGCAGTTTAGCAGTTACATTAGCGGGCCCCGTGGCAATAAATTAATAAAACCAAAAGCTTACCTTGACTTGGAAAAGTTCCAGTGTTGGAAAGCTATAGCCAACTACTTAACATGGCATCTCTCTCTGTTTGAGCCGGGTGTTTGAGTAGGCTAAACTAGCTATCTGCGCTCGCTATATAAGTAAGTGAATATAAAAGTGAAAAAAATGCAATGTACTATATCTAGCGCTCTCTCTCTCTTTCTCTCTCTCTCTGTGTCTCTCTCTCTCTCTCTGTGTCTCTCTCTCTCTCTCTCTCTCTGTGTGTCTCTCTCTCTCTCCCTCTCTCTCTCTGTGTCTCTCTCTCCCTCGCTCTCTCTCTCTCTCTGTGTGTGTGTCTCTCTCGCTCTCTCTCTCTCTGTCATTTTTGAAGAGATGTATTTGTTCCAAACTGTTCAACTATTGTTTCTCTCTCTCTTTGAGTCAACAACTCACTACATTTGATGCACTGCAGTGCTAGCTAGCTGTAGCTTATGCTTTCAGTACTAGATTCATTCTCTGAACCTTTGATTGGGTGGTCAACATGTCAGTTCATGCTGCAAGAGCTCTGATAGGTTGGAGGATGTCCTCCGGAAGTTGTCATAATTACTGTGTCAGTCTATGGAAGGGTGTGAGAACCAAGAGCCTCCTAGGGTTTGTACTGAAGTCAATTTACCCAGAGGAGGACGGAAGCTAGCTGTCCTCCGGCTACACCATGGTGCTACCCTAAAGAGTGCTTTGAGGCTACTATAGACATTCATTGCAAAACAGTGTTTTAATCAATTATTTGGTGACGTGAATTTAGTATAATTTTAATCTAAAAAGTTTACTATTTACATTTGTATCAAATCAAATTCACTGAGGAGGATGGTCCTCCCCTTCTTCCTCTGAGGAGCCTCCACTGTAATCTACTTATAATTACAGAATTTTCAGGATCAGGGGAGAAAGACGAGGCCAAATACGTCTTAAAGTTAATGGTGCCATAAAGACTGGGAAACCTGTAAAAGTACGATTTTCTTTTTTAAGCGTATTCACTCCCTACTGTAAGTCGCTCTGGATAAGAGCGCCTGCTAAATGATAAAAATGTCAGATGTAAATGTAACAGCCACTGCCAGGAGCATATAGGGACATATATTCTGGTTAAAACACCTCTTTATACTGTAACAGAATAGAGGCGGTGGACATTAGGTATCCAAGAGATGTATGCAGTCAGCAAGACGGAGAACCAGGCTGTTCCAGTCCATAGAACCTCAGACATGGGGTTCCATAATTCTCATTCTGTGGCTTCCATATTGTAGAGGTCTGAGGAAAATGGTAAATTATTGACCACAGAGAAAGTTACCATATTGCAGAAGTAATGAAATTCATTGAATGATTTTTTATTTGCATACTCAATCAATCAAATGTATTTTATTAAGCCATTTTTACACCAACAGTTGTCACAAAGTGTTTTACAGATACCCAGCCTAAAACCCCAAAGAGGAAGCAATGCAGATGCAGAAACACAGTGGCTAGGAAAAACTCCCCACTCTATGTAATTCTGTGTATTTTTTATAGTGAAACATAAATTTATTGCTCTGTAATCACTCAAAAGGAAGTGTCTCAGTTTGTTGAGTTACATTTTAAACTCTGGTTTTTGGTAATGGTAGGTCTGTACTAAGGATAAATATGCACTTTAACGTTAAAGAGACTTACAGGCACCCCAATGTATAGTTTTAGAATGTGGCTACGCAAACCTGATCTGTTTTACTTGACCGTTTTGTCAGTTACTATGGAAGATTCACTGTACATTGAAAACATTAAGACAGAAGCTCTGTAATTAGTGTGCTTTTTAGCATTTATGATACCCCCCCTTCCCATTGGCAATAACACTGCAGGAATACACCAACTACCCAGAGGGGGTGAGTGGTACTAGGTGGTGATTGGGAGAGCCCAAATTAGTCCATAGGCTTACTTTTCAGGCCCCCTACATAAACATTTACTAAGTTCGTAATAAAGCCCAATATATTTCTGGGGGGGGGGGGGGGGGGTTCCCATTAGGTGCCAACTAGTTCCCATTAGCTGCCCAGTAGCCCCATTGAGCTGTGGGAACTGGACATCCTGGTTGGCATACACACTAGCCATTATGAACACAGCATTCAGTGTGGTTTCACCAGTCTAGCCTCTGCTGTGGCCTGTGGGGGTTTCTCTAGGCGTACAGAGGTATTTCCAGTCATGTACTCTATTACTGTCTACTGTTAAACATAAGCGCTTGATACATCATTATAAGATTCATGGATTTATATCATTTTAACTTGATTTGGCTTTATTTGGATATGTCTATGTGGGAGAGCTGAATCGAGGGAGAACACCAAAGATCCTGGAAATGAGAAAACCCTCTAGGCCTCTATCTGTCTGTCTGTCTGTCTGTCTGTCTGTCTGTCTGTCTGTCTGTCTGTCTGTCTGTCTGTCTGTCTGTCTGTCTGTCTGTCTGTCTGTCTGTCTGTCTGTCTGTCTGTCTGTCTGTCTGTCTGTCTGTCTGTCTGTCTGTCTGTCTGTCTCTCTGTCTCTCTGTCTCTCTGTCTCTCTGTCTCTCTGTCTCTCTGTCTCTCTGTCTCTCAATTCAATTCAAGGGCTTTATTGGCATGGGAAAAATATGTTTACATTGCCAAAGCAAGTGAAATAGATAATAAACAAAAGTGAAATAAACAATAAAAACTAATCAGTAAACATTACACTCACACAAGTTCCATAGGAATAGAGACATTTCAAATGACATATTATGGTATGTACAGTGTTGTAACGATGTACAAATAGTTATAGGTACAAAAGGGAAAATAAATAGACATCAATATGGATTGTATTTACAATGGTGTTTGCTCTTCACTGGTTGCCCTTTTCTTGTGGCAACAGGTCACACATCTTGATGCTGTGATGCCACACTGTGATATTTCACCCAATATATATATAGGGGTTTATCAAAATTGGATTTGTTTTCAAATTCTTTGTGGTTCTGTGTAATCTGAGGGAAATATGTGTCTCTAATTTGGTCATACATTTGGCAGGAGGTTAGGAAGTGCAGCTCAGTTTCCACCTCATTTTGCGAGCACTGTGCACATAGCCTGTCTTCTCTTGAGAGCCAGGCCTCTCTCTCTCTCGCCTCCCTCTCTCTATCCCCCTCTCTCTCCCCTCTCTTTCTCCCCTCTCTACCTCTCTCTCCCCCCTCTATCTCCTCCCTCTCTCTCTCCCACCTCTTCCTCACTGTTCTTTCTCCCCTCTCTACCTCTCTCCCTCTCTCTCCCTCTTTCCTCCCCCTCTCTCTCCCCCTCTCTCTCTCCAGTCTCTCCCTCTCTCTCTCTCTCTCTCTCCTCTCTCTCTCTCCCCTCTCTCCCGCTCTCTCTCTCCCCTCTCTTCCTCTCTCTCTCTCTCCCTTCCCCCTCTCTCCATCCCCTCTCTCTCGCTCTCCCTCTCTCTCGCTCTCTCTCATCCAGACCTTAGTTGTACAGTTCAGTATATCCACCATTAGACTGAGGCTTGACTGTCTCTACAGGTCACGTTGAGTGGCATACCATATGTCAGCGTGGGAGAATCCACTCTGCATTACTCTCCCCCCATAACTCCCTGAGTCTACAGTACATCCATGATTAGACCCAGGCAGAGCCTTTATTGAAGACATGAATCTGGGCCCAGGGCCTGATTGTCTCGGTAATAATTTGGCCTGAAGATATAGAACTTTTTGGGGTGGGCATAAATGAACGTGGGAGTATCCTCTCTGCATTAGTATCCCCCCCCACACACACACACACACACACACACTGAAAAGAAAATAGTTTGGGAACCACAAGATGGGAGACGTTATCTTCTCTTCATCATTTATATAGATTGTGAGTTTGTTGGTTCAAAACCTCCTCTAATTAGCTGTCTAGCTGTCTGTGCGTGCCTGTGTGTGTGTGTGTGTGTGTGTGTGTGTGTGTGTGTGTGTGTGTGTGTGTGTGTGTGTGTGTGTGTGTGTGTGTGTGTGTGTGTGTGTGTGTGTGTGTGTGTGTGTGTGTGTGTGTGTGTGTGTGGTGTGTGTGTGTGTGTGTGTATGTCTAGGTCTGTGTTGCGGGAAAAGCGGTTATTACAACGGTGTAAATCAGCAGGAGGCTGGTGGTTTGACTAGACAGATAGAAACCACATTAAAGAGGAGAGGCTGCGTCCCAAATAGGGCACCACCCATAAGTAAGTAATGCACTAAAGGGAATAGGGACCATGAGGACCACATCCACATCTACTGATGAGGGGGTTCTTCTTCCTATTGTTTTCCATCAGAACCTGGCAACCCAGATTGAATACTATATTGAATACACGCATTTGAGCTATTACCAATGGTAGGCACAGCAGAGAGAGAGAGATGGAGGGGGAGGGAGGGAGAGGGAGAGGGAGAGGGAGAGGGAGAGGGAAGGGGAGAAGGAAAGGGAATACAAGCATTTGAGCTATTACCAATGGTTGGCACAGCAGAGAGAGAGAGGAGGAGGGGGGAGGGAGGGAGAGAGAGAGGGAGAGGGAGAGGGAGAGGGAGAGGGAGAGGGAGAGGAAGGGGGAGAGTTAGAGGGAGAGGGAGGGGGATATGGAGGGGGAGAGGAAGGGGGAGAGTTAGAGGGAGAGGGTGGATGGAGGGGGAGAGTTAGAGGGAGGGTGGAAGGAGGGGGAGAGGGAGATGGAGAGGGAGGGGGAGAGGGAGATGGAGGGGGAGAGTTAAAGGGAGTGTTGGATGTAGGGGGGGAGGGAGAGGGAGAGGGAGGGGTGGATGTAGGGGGGGGGGGGGGGAGGGAGTGTTGGATGTAGGGGTGGAGGGAGAGGGAGAGGTGTTTGCTGAAACACACTCAAAGCTAAATCGAAAAATGTGTGTGTGTGTTAAAACCCGTGGCAGCCTGGTGATTTAGTTATTCATACAACCCTCCCAAACCAACCAGAATAAAAATCTGCATGGAGAACATGAAACCTGGCTTAACCAGAAAATCTCATTGGGTTTGGCCTGGATATGTTGGTGTCCAGGCTTCAGAGAAGGAGGTTGTGTAGTCTTTTTAGCTACAGGCCTTCTAAACAGGCCCTGCTAATCACTAAGTGAAAAACCCCAGTTGAATTTGAAATGTGCATTTGCTGAGGAAATATACAAATGGCATAAAAATGACAGAAAAACATAACTCAGTTGATGCGTTCAGCTGATGTTTTGTTATTTTGTGTTGCAGAAATAACAGTGTTTTTAAGATCGCTACATATCCTGTAAATCCTAGGTTCCTGCCCAGCCTGGTCTCATAGACTAGACTTGACATAGTAAATGCAAATCCAAGATACTCAAATTAGTATCATATGTTACATTTGGCATGGTTACATAAGACAGAGCTACATAAGACAAACCGCTAGTGCTTAGCATGTTAGCTAAGCCATCCCTTCACCTTGAAACTTAAAACCCTTTAACATTTAACGGAGTGTCTGGATTTATGTAAAGAATAATACGAAATGCTCTGAGACCAGGTTTTCCTGATGGGCTGTTTCAGAAAACATGCTGACTGGATCCTTATAGGACCTGCTGTCACGTGTCAGGGAATGAGACCTCAAATGGAAGTGGACTTTGACAAATGTCACTTTTTTTTTACAAAGACAAAGTATACCTAGAAGTCCATGGGACAAGACGGAAAATATAGTAGAGTCTTCAAGGCAGATGAATGAACATCATGATGGGCATGCACATCTGTTATAACCACTTCAAAATTGCTTTAAAAAACGTTTTGCTCATTTAATATTGTGGGAGAAGGAAGTGTTTTAGTCTCTCTATACTCGAATCCCTAAGCTGACAAGGTAAAAATCTGTCGTTTTGCCCCTGAGTAAGTCCGTTAACCCACTGTTCCCCAGGCGCCGAAGACGTGGATGTCGATGATGGCAGCCCCCACACCTCTCTGATTCAGAGCGGTTGGGTTAAATGTGGAAGACACATTTCAGTTGAATGCATTCAGTTGTACAACTGACTAGGTATCCCCTTTTCCCTTTCCCCTTTCCCCTTTCCATATATTTCATAGTCTTTCAACCATCATAATTCTCTTAAATTGGATGAAGGATTTGTTCATGAATCACATTCATTAGATGTCTATGCTTATTCTGGTGCATTATAGAAAACTCTTTAGGATAGCTTTACATACATTGAGGCTTGCTTTACATACATTGAGGTTTGCTTTAAATACATTGAGGCTTGGTTTACATACATTGAGGCTTGCTTTACATAGATTGAGGCTTGGTTTAAATACATTGAGGCTTGGTTTACATACATTGAGGCTTGGTTTAAATACATTGTGGCTTGGTTTAAATACATTGAGGCTTGGTTTAAATACATTGAGGCTTGGTTTAAATACATTGAGGCTTGCTTTACATACATTGAGGCTTGGTTTACATACATTGAGGCTTGGTTTAAATACATTGTGGCTTGGTTTAAATACATTGAGGCTTGGTTTACATACATTGAGGCTTGGTTTAAATACATTGTGGCTTGGTTTAAATACATTGAGGCTTGCTTTACATACATTGAGGCTTGGTTTACATAAATTGAGGCTTGCTTTACATACATTGAGGCTTGCTTTACATACATTGAGGCTTGGTTTACATACATTGAGGCTTGGTTTACATACATGGTAGTAAGTTAGCGGTGGTTCCCCCTACTGAGCCTTGCTTCCCAGGGGTGCCCCCCCCCCCCCCCCCACCCACCCCCCACCCACCCACCCACCCACCCACACACACACACACACACACACACACACACATATACATACAGACGGGTCCCTTGAGGCCCAGTGAACCCCGCCCCACTGCAAGCTAAGCTGTGTGACACAATCAATGTGCTTCCCCCTAAGAGGCCTGTTGCCAGGAGTTGACATGAGGAATGTCTTTTGGGTGACAAAGGCTGATCTCTCCATATGCTGACACTTTGTTCTGACTTTTCATGTGTTGGGAATGTGGATGGGAATGTGGATGGGAATAGTTTGCGCTGGATTGGTGTTTCCATCTGTGGTCCCGTGACAAATCAGTCCACTTTTTGTTGGGGAATGCTATCTATCGGACAGACAGTAAATATGAGGTCAGCTTTGAATTGTTGAAACACGTTTGATATGCTTTGAGGGATGAAGATTGAAGTCTTTCTCTGTTTGGCGGTGTGAATGCACACTGCACATAAGTGCATGAAACAGGAAACCGCAAACAGGAAACCACTCACCCACAGGCGGCGCTCCTAGTGGCCGGAGACTTTAATGCAGGGAAACTTAAATCAGTTCTACCAAATTTCTATCAACATGTTAAATGTGCAACCAGAGGGAAATTCTAGATCACCTGTACTCCACACACAGAGATGCGTACAAAGCTCTCCCTCGCCCTCCATTTGGTAAATCCGACCACAACTCTATCCTCCTGATTCCTGCTTACAAGCAAAAATTAAAGCAGGAAGCACCAGTGACTTGGTCTATAAAAAAGTGGTAAGATGTAGCAAATGCTAAACTACAGGACTGTTTTGCTATCACAGACTGGAACATGTTCCGGGATTCTTCCGATGGCATTGAGTACACCACATCAGTCACTGGCTTTATCAATAAGTGCATCGAGGACATCATCCCCACAGTGACTGTACGTACATACCCCAACCAGAAGCCAAGGATTACAGGCAACATTCTCACTGAACTAAAGGGTAGAGCTGCCGATTTCAAGGTGCGGGCTCTAAGCTTACAAGAAATTCTGCTGTGAACTGCGCCGAACCATCAAACAGGCAAAGCGTCAATAGAAGGCTAAGATTGAATCATACTACACCGGCTCCGACGCTCGTCTTATGTGGCAGGGCTTGCAAACTATTACAGACTACAAAGGGAAGCACAGCTGCGATCTGCCCAGTGACACAGCCTACCAGACGAGCTAAATCACTTCTGTGCTCGCTTCGAGGCAAGCAACACTGAGGCATGCATGAGAGCATCAGCTGTTCCAGACGACTGTGTGATCACGCTCTCCGTAGCCGACGTGAGTAAGATCTTTAACCTCTGTGGGCTAGGCGGCACGAATTCGTCCCACCTACGTAACAGCCACTTTAAGCCTGTGGCGCGATTTTCAAAACCTTAAAAATCCTATTACTTCAATTTCTCAAACATATGACTATTTTACAGCTATTTAAAGACAAGACTCTCGTTAATCTAACCACACTGTCCGATTTCAAAAAGGCTTTACAACGAAAGCAAAACATTAGATTATGTCAGCAGAGTACCAAGCCAGAAATAATCAGACACCCATTTTTCAAGCCAGCATATAATGTCACCAAAACCCAGAAGACAGCTAAATGCAGCACTCACCTTTGATGATCTTCATCAGATGACAACCCTAGGACATTATGTTATACAATACATGCATGTTTTGTTCAATCAAGTTCATATTTATATCAAAAACCAGCTTTTTACATTAGCATGTGACGTTCAGAACTAGCATACCCCCCGCAAACTTCCGGGGAATTCGCTAACATTTTACTAAATTACTCACGATAAACGTTCACAAAAAGCATAACAATTATTTTAAGAATTATAGATACAGACCTCCTCTATGCACTCGATATGTCCGATTTTAAAATAGCTTTTTGGTGAAAGCACATTTTGCAATATTCTAAGTACATAGCCCAGGCATCACGGGCTAGCTATTTAGACACCCGGCAAGTTTAGCACTCACCATAATCATATTTACTATTATAAAAGTTTGATTACCTTTTGTTGTCTTCGTCAGAATGCACTCCCAGGACTGCTACTTCAATAACAAATGTTGGTTTGGTCCAAAATAATCCATCGTTATATCCGAATAGCGGCGTTTTGTTCGTGCGTTCCAGACACTATCCGAAATGGTAAAGAAGGGTCGTGCGCATGGCGCAATTCGTGACAAAAAAATTCTAAATATTCCATTACCGTACTTCGAAGCATGTCAACCGCTGTTTAAAATCAATTTTTACGCCATTTTTCTCGTAGAAAAGCGATAATATTCCGACAGGGAATCTCCTTTTCGGCAAACAGAGGAAAAAATCACAAAGGCGGGGGCGGTCGGGTCACGCGCCTAAGCCCAGTGTCCCTTGATCGGCCACTTGAGAAAGGCGATAATGTGTTTCAGCCTGGGGCTGGGATGACGACATTCTGTTTTTTCCCGGGCTCTGCGCGCCTATGGACGACGTAGGAAGTGTTACGTTAGAGCAGAGATCCTTAGTAAAAGATAGAGATGGAAAAGAAGTTCAAGAAATGGTCAGACAGGCCACTTCCTGTAAAGTAATCTCTCAGGTTTTGACCTGCCATTTGAGTTCTGTTATACTCACAGACACCATTCAAACAGTTTTAGAAACTTTAGGGTGTTTTCTATCCATATGTAATAAGTATATGCATATTCTAGTTACTGGGTAGGAGTGGTAACCAGATTAAATCGGGTATGTTTTTTATCCAGCCGTGTCAATACTGCCCCCTAGCCCTAACAGGTTTAAACAGGTCAACATACACAAGGCTGCGGGGTCAGACGGATTACCAGGACATGTGCTCAAGGCATATGCTGACCAACTGGCAGGTGTCTTCACTGACATTTTCAACATGTTCCTGATTGAGGCTGTAATACCAACATGTTTCAAGCAGACCACCATAGTCCCTGTGCCCAAGAACACAAAGGCAACCTGCCTAAATGACTACAGACCTGTAGCACTGACGTCCGTAGCCATGAAGTGCTTTGAAAGGTTGGAAATGGCTCACATCAACACCATTATCCCAGGAACCCTAGATCCACTCCAATTTGCATACCGCCCAAACAGATCCACAGATGATGCAATCTCTATTGCACTCCACACTGCCCTTTCCCACCTGGACAAAAGGAACACTTATGTGAGAATGCTATTCATTGACTACAGCTCAGCGTTCAACACCATAGTACCCTCAAAGCTCATCACTAAGCTAAGGATCCTGGGACTAAACACCTCCCTCTGCAACTGGATCCTGGACTTCCTGACGGGCCGCCCTCAGGTGGTGAGGGTAGGTAGCAACACATCTGCCATGCTCATCCTCAACACTGGAGCTCCACAGGGGTGCTTGCTCAGTCCCCTCCTGTACTCCCTGTTCACCCATGACTGCATGGCCAGGCACGACTTCAACACCATCATTAAGTTTGCGACGACACAGAAAACGACGAGACAGCCTATAGGGAGGAGGTCAGAGACCTGGCTGTGTGGTGCCAGAATAACAACCTATCCCTCAATGTAACCAAGACTAAGGAGATGATTGTGGACTACAGGAAAAGGAGGACCGAGCACGCCCCCATTCTCACCGACGGGGCTGTAGTCGAGCAGGTTGAGAGCTTCAAGTTCCTCGGTGTCCACATCAACAACAAACTAGAATGGTCCAAACACACGAAGACAGTTGTGAAGGGCACGACAAAGCCTATTTCCCCTCAGGAAACTAAAAAGATTTGGCATGGGTCCTGAGATCCTCAAAAGGTTCTACAGCTGCAACATCGAGAGCATCCTGACTGGTTGCATCACTGCCTGGTACGGCAATTGCTCGGCCTCTAACTGCAAGGCACTACAGAGGGTAGTGCGTTTGGCCCAGTACATCACTGGGGCTATGCTGCCTGACATCCAGGACCTCTACACCAGGCGGTGTCAGAGGAAGGCCCTAAAAATTGTCAAAGACCCCAGCCACCCCAGTCATAGACTGTTCTCTCTACTACCGCATGGCAAGCGGTACCAAGTCTAGGACAAAAAGGCTTCTCAACAGTTTTTACTCCCAAGCCATAAGACTCCTGAACAGGTAATCAAATGGCTACCCGGACTATTTGCATTGTGTGTCCCCTCCTCAACCCCCTCAAACCCCCCTCAACCCCCTCAACAACCCACTTTTTACGCTGCTGCTACTCTCTGTTTATCATATATGCATAGTCACTTTAACTATACATTCATATACATACTACCTCAATTGGGCTGACCAACCAGTGCTCCCACACATTGGCTAACCGGGCTATATGCATTGTGTCCCGTCCCCTACCACCCGCCAACCCCTCTTTTATGCTACTGCTACTCTCTGTTCATCATATATGCATAGTCACTTTAACCATATCTACATGTACCTACTACCTCAATCAGCCTGACTAACCGGTGTCTGTATCTAGCCTCGCTACTGTATATAGCCTGTCTTTTTACTGTTGTTTTATTTCTTTACTTACCTATTGTTCACCTAACACCTTTTTTGCACTATTGGTTAGAGCCTGTAAGTAAGCATTTCACTGTAAGGTCTACACCTATTGTACGTGACAAATAAACTTGGATTTGATTTGATTTGAACTTGCCATTGACTCAACCATTGGCTGAACTTACGCCATGGCCATTGGCTTAATTTACCCTACAGCAAACAGCTGATGTATAGAACAATCTTAAAATTATCTACTTTGGTTTAGATACAAGCATCATGAAATCTCTAACATTGGATTCATTTGACTTGGTGAAAATCAGTTTGCTTACCAGTTTTTCCATGTGGTTTCTTCCTTCACAGAATCCATTAAATTATGACCTCTTGTTAAATATTTGGTCAAATCATTTATTTTGTGTATGGTTTTTGTATAAAAAATGTTTTTTCAACATGCTCCTTTGGCCTAACTTACCCCACTCTCCCCTATAACCAGCCTGTATATCAATTCTGTATATAGGTGTGTGAAGCAATTGGGTCAACCCACCTTGGCCCAGGGGGATGTGGTCGTTCAGGGTTCTATTAGCACCCATTTGGAACACCATGGAGCTCGAGGAGGCTCCCCCTCCAGTAATTCGTTTAGTGGTTAAAGCCAGCCCCAGAACAGCCTGTGGTCAGTGAGGTCTCTCTCTCTCTCTCTCTCTCTCTCTCTATGCCCTTTCTCTCTCTATATATATCTCTCTCTCTATATCTCTCTCGCGCTACTCCCTCTCTATGCCCTCTCTCTACTACCTTTCTCTACTCCCTCTCTCTCTCTCTCACTATCTCTCTACTCTCACTCTACTCCCTCTCTATCTCTCTCTACTCCCCCCCCAACACACACACGCTGTATTATCCTTGGTCTACCATTCTCCCCCTACTACCTGGTTACCTACCGCAAGGGCCAGCTCTCTCTGTGTCCAATTATTCCTTCCTCCCTGCCTCCTTCTATCCTCCCCTCATCCCTCTATTCTCGCCTTTTTTCCCCAGCTGAAATTAGGGCTGTACCAAGGACTACCGAGATTCCTTCTGTCTGGGACTAGTCAATAGAATACTGTGAGGCTGCTAACTCTGTCTGGTAAACGTACACTGAGTGGACAAAACATTAGGAACACCTTCCTAATATTGAGTTGCACCCCTCCTTTTGCCCGCAGAACAGCCTCAATTTGTTGGGGCATGGACTCTACAAGGTGTTGAAAGCATTCCACAGGGATGCTGGCCCATGTTGACTCCAATGCTTCCCACAATTGTGTCAAATTGGCTGGATTTCCTTTGGGTGGTGGATCATTCTTGATACACACGGGAAACTTTTTTGTGCATGAAAAAACCCAGCAGCGTTGCAGTTCTTGACACACTCAAACTGGTGCGCCTGGCACTTAATACCATACCCCGTTCAAAGGCACTTTTGTGTTGTCCATTCACCCTCTCAATGGCACACGCAAAATCTACATCGCAACTGTCTCAAGACTTAAAAATCCTTCGTTATCCTGTCTCCTCCCCTTCATCTACACTGACTGAAGTAGATTTAACAGGTGACATCAAAAAGGGATCATATCTTTCATCTGAATTCACCTGGTCAGTCTGTGTCATGGAAAAAGCAGGTGTTCCTAATGTTTTGTACACTCAGTGTACATGACATCACTCCCTTTTCCCACCTTGCCCCCAGGCACAGCCACCCGGCCCAACATCCCTAAAGTCTCAGCAGGCTGAGCTTTCAGGACCTCTACATGCTGTTTACATTGACTAACGATGGAGTTAATTATGTCTCACTAATTCAATCAAAACTGTGTGGTTAGTGAGAGAGAGAGAGAGAGAGAGAGAGAGAGAGAGAGAGAGAGAGAGAGAGAGAGAGAGAGAGAGAGAGGGGAACGAGAAAGGGTATTCTGAGAGCTAACTCCATATCATGTCTCTGATGGGAAAAAAACCTGACTGTTTACCTGAAAATAGTGTGCAGCAATACAACACTAAATGTATTGTCCAGCTGGGCAGGTTATTTTGTCCTAGTCCATAGGTATGTAGGCTACTTGCCATCGCTTCTTGTTGAGAGTATATCTGAATGATTGTACTGTAACTTTTGAGCAAAACAGGAGTTGGGGGGGGAGTTTTAAAGAGGAATGGGTTTTTACATATTTACCTGAACAATATTTTATATAGCTGGATGTTTTAAGCAATGCTTCGATATGGAAGGCTGATCTAATTCTAGATTTATGGCCTGACCACTGTGCTGTCAATATGCCAAGATCTCCCTCTCGCCTCCCTTCCTCCCTCCCTCCCTCCCTCCCTCCCTCCATCATGCTTCCTTTCCTCCCTCCATCTCTCCCTCCCCCCATTCCCTCCCTCCCTCCCGCCCCCTCTTCCTCCCTCCCCCATCTCCCTCCCTCCCTGAAAGCCAGGCCTTTTCTCCTATTGTGAGGCCTTTACGGGTGACATGGCTTCACTTTCACATTTAATTTAGTCAAGATTATCAAACTTTTACCCAGCCGGCCTGGAGACAAAGAGACAGCTGCTGATGAGAGAAAGGAGGAGAGGGAGGAGAGAAAGGGGACGAGGACGTGGCCCTCACTGTGGTAGACATGACTGGAAATCCCAATGAGGGCTTGTTTCCGTGTGTGTGTGTGTGTGTGTGTGTGTGTGTGTGTGTGTGTGTGTGTGTGTGTGTGTGTGTGTGTGTGTGTGTGTGTGTGTGTGTGTGTGTGTGTGTGTGTGTGTGTGTGTGTGTGTGTGTGTGTGTGTGTGTTCACAGGGATGGTGAGGAAAATCGACCACATAAACACTCACCAAGCAGCTCGGCTCCTGGGCACTGTTTAAAAAAATATATATATAGTATTTTACTTATTGCATATTTTGTTTGGATAAATGTTGAGGAGAGCATCTCTTTGTACCATTTACACCTTATATCCTGTGCAGGTGACCAATACACTTTTATTTGATTTGATCTAATGCGTTTTCAATGGATCCCTCCTTCCCTACTCACTTCAAAGAAAGGAAGTGTGTTTGAACTCTAACTCTAACCTTGACCCTAAGTGATTGAACAGCCCCTCAGGGTAATTCAAAAAAGGGGAAATTATATAGATGCTTGTCTAAATCCATCCCTCATCCCCCGTCTGTTCCCTCATCCCCCGTCTGTTCTCTACTGGTCTGGTCTAAAGCCATCCCTCATCCCCTGTCTGTTCTCTACTGGTCTGGTCTAAATCCATCCCTCATCCCCCGTCTGTTCTCTACTGGTCTGGTCTAAAGCCATCCCTCATCCCCCGTCTGTTCTCTACTGGTCTGGTCTAAAGCCATCCCTCATCCCCTGTCTGTTCTCTACTGGTCTGGTCTAAATCCATCCCTCATCCCCCGTCTGTTCTCTACTGGTCTGGTCTAAAGCCATCCCTCATCCCCCGTCTGTTCTCTACTGGTCTGGTCTAAAGTCATCCCTCATCCCCTGTCTGTTCTCTACTGGTCTGGTCTAAAGCCATCCCTCATCCCCCGTCTGTTCTCTACTGGTCTGGTCTAAAGTCATCCCTCATCCTCTGTCTTTTCTCTACTGGTCTGGTCTAAAGCCATCCCTCATCCCCTGTCTGTTCTCTACTGGTCTGGTCTAAAGTCATCCCTCATCCCCTGTCTGTTCTCTACTGGTCTGGTCTAAAGCCATCCCTCATCCCCCGTCTGTTCTCTACTGGTCTGGTCTAAAGTCATCCCTCATCCTCTGTCTTTTCTCTACTGGTCTGGTCTAAAGCCATCCCTCATCCCCTGTCTGTTCTCTACTGGTCTGGTCTAAAGCCATCCCTCATCCTCTGTCTTTTCTCTACTGGTCTGGTCTAAAGCCATCCCTCATCCCCTGTCTGTTCTCTACTGGTCTGGTCTAAAGTCATCCCTCATCCCCCGTCTGTTCTCTACTGGTCTGGTCTAAAGCCATCCAGTGGACAACAGGCGTTACCTTAGATTGTAAACTGTCATGGTCAAACATGTAGATTCAATGGTTGTAAAGATGGGGAGAGGTCTGTCCGCAATAAAGATGGGGAGAGGTCTGTCCGTAATAAAGATGGGGAGAGGTCTGTCCGTAATAAAGATGGGGAGAGGTCTGTCCGTAATAAAGCGATGACACCACATGCCAAAAGCAAGTTCTGCAGGCTCTAGTTTTGTCTAATCTTGATTACTGTCCAGTCTTGTGGTCCAGTGCTGCAAGGTAAGACCTAGTTAAGCTGCAGCTGGCCCAGAACAGAGCGGCACGTTTCGTAATCAGAGGGCTGATATAAATACTATGCATACCAGTCTCTCTTGGCTAAGAGTTAAGGAGAGACTGACTGCATCACTTCTTCTTTTTATAAGAAACGTTAATGTGTTGAAAATCCCAAATTGTTTGCATATTCAACTTACACACAGCTCTGACACATACACTTATCCCACCAGACATGCCACCAGGGCTCTTTTCATAGTCCCCTAATCCAGAACAAATTCAAGAAAGCTTACAGTATAATATAGAGCCCTTATTGCATGGAACTTCCTTCCATCTCATATTGCTCAAATAAACAGCAAACCTGGTTTCAAAAAACAGATAAAGCAAAACCTCACATCACAATGCCTCTCCCCTATTTGACCTAGATAGTTTGTGTGTATGTATTGATATGTAGACTACGTGTGCCTTTTAAAAAATGTATTTACTATAGTTTTGTCGTTGAGCTGTTCTTGTCTATTAATGGCATGTTTCATGTTGTGTGGACCCCAGGAAGTCTAGCTGCTGCTTTAGGAACAGCTAATGGGGATCCTAATCAAATACCAAATACCAAATACCTCATCCCCTGTCTGTTCTCTACTGGTCTGGTCTAAATCCATCCCCTGTCTCTTCTCTACTGGTCTGGGCTAAATCCATCCCCTGTCTGTTCTCTACTGGTCTTCCCTTCACCAGTTCTTCTGGTCCCCCAAGTCCCCCATTTGCATGGTATGAAATCTAATACTCAGGTGTTATGTAAAACTCAGCCAGGGTCCAACACTGGGTTGTCTTCCTATCTTCTCTATACCATCAACCTAATTAGAACAAATGACCTGTGTGTGTGTGTGTGTGTGTGTGTGTGTGTGTGTGTGTGTGTGTGTGTGTGTGTGTGTGTGTGTGTGTGTGTGTGTGTGTGTGTGTGTGTGTGTGTGTGTGTGTGTGTGTGTGTGTGTGTGTGTGTGTGTGTGTGTGTGTGTGTGTGTAGGAGCTATAGGGACGTCCAGCGGGGCACATAGTTGCGTGTGTATCAGCGGGAAAGAGAGTAAAGAGGAACCCGATCTAGCGTGGTGACCCGGGTCAGGGGCTCGAGGGACCGTGCTGACTGATGCACAGTCGTGCTGCTGACAGATTGGTATCTCATATATCTAGATCCCCCCTCTTAACCCTTTGAGGTGTTACTTTTTTTACAGTTATTCTGTGAATCTGTTCTAAGTATGCATCCCAAATTACACTCTATTCCCTTTATAGTGCACCGGGACACTGACTAAGATTTGATTAAGGACTGAAGCCCCTTGTTCTTACCGCACATTTGATATTGGTTAAGGTTCCGTTTAAGTTTAGGTCAAGGTTAGTGTTTTGTCCCGGTTTTCCAAGGAATTTTGTGAAACATCTTCCCCGCTTGAGTTAGCAGTGAAAAGTGATCTCTTCGGCCTAAAAGTTCTAAAAGGGTGTTGAAACTCTGTATCCTTCTACTGTCCTCATTGCTCCATCAGGATTCCTGGGGCTTCTCTATGTTTGTCCTATCAGAAAGCACAGCATTGATTTTCATTGCTAAGCAGACGATACCCCCCCATTCAATTATACTTAGAAGAACCATTACATTTTCTGTCTGATAAAATGAGTTGAAGATATACACTATATATATAGAAGTATGTGGACACCCCTTCAAATGAGTGGATTTGGCTATTTCAGCGACAACAGGTGTATAAAATCGAGAGCACAAAGCCATGCAATCTCCATAGCCCAACATTGGCAGTAGAATGGTCTTACTGAAGAGCTCAGTGACATTCAACATGGCACCGTCATAAGATGCCACCTTTCCAACAAGTCAGTTAGTCAAATTTCTGCCCTGCTAGAGCTGCCCCGGTCAACTGTAAGTGCTGTTACTGTGAAGTGGAAACATCTAGGAGCAACAACGGCTCACAGAACGGGAACGCCGAGTGCTGAAGCGCGTAGCGAATTCAAATCGCCTGTCCTTGGTTGCAACACTTACTACAGAGTCCCAAACTGCCTCTGGAAGCAACGTCAGCACAATAACTGTTCGTCTGGAGCTTCATGAAATTGGTTTCCATGGCCGAGCAGCCGCACAGAAGCCTAAGATGCCCATGGGCAATGCCAAGCGTCGGCTGAAGTGGTGTTAAGCTCACCGCCATTGGAAATGTGTTCTCTGGAGTGAGGAATCACGCTTCACCATCTGGCAGTCCAACCGGACGGATCTGGGTTTGGCAGGCTCCAGGAGAACGCTACCTGCTCAAATGCATAGGCCCAACTGTAAAGTTTGGTGGAGGAGGAATAATGGTCTGAGGCTGTTTTTCATGGATCAGGCTAGGCCTCTTAGTTAAAGTGAAGGGATATCTTAATGCTACAGCATACAATGACATTCTAGAGGATTCTGTGCTTCCAAGTTTGGGCCCTTTCCTGTTTCAGCATGATAATGCCCCTGTGCACAAAGCAAGGTCCATACAGAAATGGTTTGTCAAGATTGGTGTGGAAGAACTTGACTGGCCTGCACAGAGCCCTGACCTCAACTCCATTAAACACCTTTGGGATGAATTGGAATGCCGTCTGCGAGCCAGGCTTAATTGGCCAACATCGGTGCCCGACCGAACTAATGCTCTTGTGGCTGAATGGAATGGTATCCGCAGCAATGTTCCAACATCTAGTGGAAAGCCTTCCTAGAAGAGTGGAGGCTGTTAATTGCAGCAAAGAGGGGGACCAACTCTATATTAATGCCCATGATTTTGGAATGAGATGTTGGACGAGCAGGTGTCCACATACTTTTGATCATGTAGTGTAGCCAACTAAATCGTCATGGTTATTTAACAGCAACAAGGCTATGTTACTAACACTAATTAGTTACCGTTAGACAGAATTACAGGATTGCTGGTAATGCCAGCAATTAGGGTAAAACCTCACAAGGCAGGCTTGTTTATACAGCTCAATTGCTGTGTGTGTATGTGCGTGACTGTGTGTGTGTGTGTGTGTGTGTGTGTGTGTGTGTGTGTGTGTGTGTGTGTGTGTGTGTGTGTGTGTGTGTGTGTGTGTGTGTGTGTGTGTGTGTGTGTGTGTGTGTGTGTATACACTAGTTCGTTTACAGTATGGCTGCTACACTACATCCTCCTCCTGGTCAGTGTCTTGTAAAACAACCATAATGAGTTTTGAATTTAAAAGACTTGAGGTGTCGGAAAAAATGAGAGCCATTTGAGAGTAATTCACTGCTTTCTTGTGGTTGGCAGCAATGGAAACCTAACCTCTTTCATTCTCAAATAGCCATGTTGATAACAGCCTAAATACACAGGCAGCTAAGTGAGTAGAACACTAAATAATGTTCAACGCTGTAATTACAGACCGAACTCTGCCATTTATAACTCTGGGATCAAAATAACTAACAGCCTCGGCTGGCACCGTCTGCCTGTGCAATCTGAATTGGATACAGATCCAGAGCCATTAGTTGTTTGTTCCTCTTCCATGTATGTGTCAGTCGGCAGCCAGTAGTGTGTGTGTGTGTGTGTGTGTCTGTGTGTGTGTATGCGTGTGCGTGTGCGCGTGCGTGTCTGTGTCTGTGTGTGTGTGTCTGTCTGTGTCTGTCTGTGTGTGTGTCTGTGTCTGTCTGTGTCTGTGTCTGTGTCTGTGTCTGTGTGTCTGTGTGCATCTGTGTCTGTGTGTGTATGGAGCTTTTGCTAGTGTCAGTCCTCGTTGTGTAATTGCTCCCATTGTAAACTCATATTAGGCGGGAACAGCTTCCAATATCCACAGCCACTCTCAGTCTCACACAGCGGGTTTTAAAAATATATATATATCTTCTAAGTGTGAGCGTTGTAACTTGTAGGAGTTTGGAGTGCCAGATGGTTGGGTTTTGCACTTTTGGGACTGTTCCATTAGTGCCATTACGCCAGGCAAGCTCATTAAATCACAGATAAAGTCTTTGAATGAAAACGGATTCGATTTGAACCCAAGTCTTTCTCATCTGTTGTCCGAGGAGTGAGCCTGTAAACTCAAAAAGGGAGACACTAGTTGAATGGCTACAAAATAATGGAGGAGAGGCTATCACTGTCTGAGTTGAAAGCTCTGATAGAAAAAAATTGACTTTTTTGTAATTGTTTTTAAAATGTATTGTATTGTCTTCTTGTTTTATGTGTACATACTGACTACTTCCTGCCGACCTCTTGACAGGTCCCCATCCAAAAATAGGTTTCTGACCACAAGGATCTTTGAGTTCAGATGAAAGACGGAGACGTCATCTTTGACTCATTACAGTGTGTCTCTCTGTAGCTCACTGCTCAGCCTCTCACATTAGCCAACTCTGTCATTTAGGGAGTCTACCGACACTGTTGAATTGGGTCAACAAGTGTATTCTTTTTGTATGTGAAACAGTTTGAGGTGGTGTCCGAAGTGGCTTGAAAAGTGCATGATAGGAGATAGGGTGGAAAGTAGTGCATGATAGGGGATAGGGTGCATGATAGGGGATAGGGTGCGTGATATGGGATAGGGTGCGTGATAAGGGATAGGGTGCATGATATGGGATAGGGTGCATGATATGGGATAGGGTGCGTGATATGGGATAGGGTGCATGATAGGGGATAGGGTGCATGATATGGGATAGGGTGCATGATAGGGGATAGGGTGCGTGATATGGGATAGGGTGCATGATATGGGATAGGGTGCGTGATAGGGGATAGGGTGCGTGATATGGGATAGGGTGCGTGATATGGGATAGGGTGCGTGATATGGGATAGGGTGCGTGATAGGTGATAGGGTGCGTGATATGGGATATGGTGCGTGCCATTTAGCTGTGTGCTAGTAGTTTAAGCAGACTCCTCGGTGCATTCAGCATGTCAACACAAAACAAGTAGCGATGAAGTCAATCTCTCCTCCACTTTGAGCCATGTGAAAGACGGACATGCATGTCATTAATGTTAGCTCTCTGTGTACATCCAATGGCCAGACGTGCTGCCCTGTTCTGAGCCAATTGTAATTTTCCTAAATCCTTTTTTGTGGCACCTGACCACACGACTAAACAGTAGTCCAGGTGCGACAAAACTAGGGCCTGTAGGACCTGCCTTGTTGATAGTGCTGTTAAGAAGGTAGAGCAATGCTTTAGTATGGACAGACTTCTCCCCATTTTAGCTATTGTTGTATCAATATGTTTTGACCATGACAGTTTACAATCCAGGGTTACTCCAAGCAGTTTAGTCACCTCAACTTGCTCAATTTACACATTATTTATTACAAGATGTAGTTGAGGTTTAGGGTTTAGTGAATGATTTGTCCCAAATACCATGCTTTTAGTTTTAGAAATATTTAGGACTAACTTATTCCTTGACACCCACTCTGAAACTAACTGCAGCTCTTTGATAAGTGTTAGATTCAAGTGGATTGATCTGCGGGTTTTAATGCTTTATTTTCCATTCTGTTCCATACCACATACTGTATCCTGATCACATCTCTTAGAAATTAGAGGTTCAAAGAAAACATAAAGGCAATTTTCAACCTTCTCGATTCATACAATCAAATAATGATTTTACAGTAAATCCATTATCCAATCACAGTCCGTTACATTTCTAAAACCACAAAACACTGCAACACAATATACAATATGTTTCCCTGAATCATCATTTCCTGGTCCAAACAACATCTGTGATGGGTCAAACAGAGTACTCCCTCCCTCACAGAGTACACCCTCCCTCACAGTGATGCTCCCTCCCTCACAGTGATTCTCCCTCCCTCACAGTGATGCTCCCTCCCTCACAGAGTACACCCTCCCTCACAGTGATGCTCCCTCCCTCACAGTGATTCTCCCTCCCTCACAGTGATGCTCCCTCCCTCACAGAGATGCTCCCTCCCCCACAGTGATGCTCCCTCCCCCACAGTGATGCTCCCTCCCCCACAGTGATTCTCCCTCCCCCACAGTGATGCTCCCTCCCTCACAGTGATGCTCCTTCCCTCACAGTGATGCTCCCTCCCCCACAGTGATGCTCCCTCCCTCACAGTGATGCCCCCTCCCTCACAGTGATGCTCCCTCCCTCACAGTGATGCTCCCTCCCCCACAGTGATGCTCCCTCCCCCACAGTGATTCTCCCTCCCCCACAGTGATGCTCCCTCCCTCACAGTGATGCTCCCTCCCTCACAGTGATGCTCCCTCCCCCACAGTGATGCTCCCTCCCCCACAGTGATGCTCCCTCCCCCACAGTGATTCTCCCTCCCCCACAGTGATGCTCCCTCCCTCACAGTGATGCTCCCTCCCTCACAGTGATGCTCCCTCCCCCACAGTGATGCTCCTTCCCTCACAGTGATTCTCCCTCCCTCACAGTGATGCTCCGTCCCCCACAGTGATGCTCCTTCCCTCACAGTGATGCTCCCTCCCTCACAGTGATGCTCCCTCCCTCACAGTGATTCTCCCTCCCTCACAGTGATTCTCCCTCCCTCACAGTGATTCTCCCTCCCCCACAGTGATGCTCCCTCCCTCACAGTGATGCTCCCTCCCTCACAGTGATGCTCCCTCCCTCACAGTGATGCTCCCTCCCCCACAGTGATGCTCCCTCCCCCACAGTGATTCCCTCTCCCCCACAGTGATGCTCCCTCCCTCACAGTGATGCTCCCTCCCTCACAGTGATGCTCCCTCCCCCACAGTGATTCTCCCTCCCCCACAGTGATGCTCCCTCCCTCACAGTGATGCTCCCTCCCCCACAGTGATGCTCCCTCCCTCACAGTGATGCTCCCTCCCCCACAGTGATGCTCCCTCCCCCACAGTGATTCTCCCTCCCCCACAGTGATGCTCCCTCCCTCACAGTGATGCTCCCTCCCTCACAGTGATGCTCCCTCCCTCACAGTGATGCTCCCTCCCCCACAGTGATGCTCCCTCCCTCACAGTGATGCTCCGTCCCCCACAGTGATGCTCCCTCCCTTACAGTGATTCTCCCTCCCCCACGGTGATGCTCCCTCCCCCACGGTGATGCTCCCTCCCCCACGGTGATGCTCCCTCCCCCACAGTGATGCTCCCTCACAGTAGTTTGGGCTTTGGTTGTTAACAATGCTCGGGATGACATGCATTCATAGCGATGTAGACTGAGACACGAGACCAGACCCTCCAAAATAAAAAAAAACCTTAATTTTCAACTGCTTTTATTTTAATTTGCCAAGTCTACAAAGGACTGGAATCTTTGAACTTGAATCTTTTTAAAAGCCTATTATTAACATATAAACATAGAATATCTTGTCATGACATGCAGTAGTCCCTCCATAACATTTTCTGTCTGCTTCACTGTTTCTATAAACTCTATAAACTATAAACTCTTCTATAAATGGTCCAGTTAGATTTTTCCCAAAAGATACAAAAACAAATTTTTGAACAGGCATAAGTCCGGCTAAAGCCCCTAGAACAAGGACCCCACTGTTGGAATATCCTCTCTGACATGGCAGTAGCCTCTAAGAACTCACAGGAATGTATGTGATTAACTCAGTAATCACTAGCTTTAGGAAATATGCAAGAAAACATACTTTATCGCATTGGGAAAGTCTCGTGTTTGCACTGCTACCGAGCTTTTTAAGGGTCTTGAAAGATGAGGGCATTGTAATGTTAAATCAGCAACACGTCTGCATGTTTTGCATGGCGGTGTGAGTGTGTGAGTGAGTGTGTGTGTTGTGCTGTTTGTGTGTGAGTGTGTAGGGCTGGTAGCATCTGTGACAGACCACAGCGAAATAGCACGACACACACAGACATAATTATGCACACAAGCAAGCACACACACACACGCAAGCACACACACACGCAAGCACACACACACACACACACACACACACACACACACACACACACACACACACACACACACACACACACACACACACACACACACACACACACACACACACACACACACACACACACACACACACACACACACACACACACACACACACACACACACACACACACACACACACACCTATGTAAATGTCCCATAGGAAGAGCCAAACATCCCAAAATGACGACAATGTTCAATACACAACAAGGTAAACATTAAAACCCCATTGAGTCGATTGACGCACTGGTGCATCACAAGGTAACGTCATTGTGAATATCTGTGTAAGTGCTAGAGACAACGTTTTTTTGTAGTGGGCTGCAACTCAATCTTTCCCGCTTATATAAAGTTTAAGCCTATTCCATTACTTGGGGATTGTGAAAGCCCGGACAAGAAAATCATCACGAAATCGTCTTTAAAACCCGAAACGTTCTACAGGGGTCATTAAAATTCCAAATCAAATGGCTAAATGATATAGTTTTTTACTATCTAGTTTATTACCATCTAGTTTATTACCATCTAGTTTAGTACCATCTAGTTTATTACCATCTAGTTTATTACCACCTAGATTATTACCACCTAGTTTATTACCACCTAGTTTATTACCATATAGTTTATTACCATTTAGTTAATTAACCTTCACGTTTATTACAATCTAGTTTATAGCCATCTAGTTTATTACCACCTAGTTTACTACCATCTAGTTTATTACCATCTAGTTTACTACCATCTAGTTTATTACCATCTAGTTTATAGCCATCTAGTTTATAGCCATCTAGTTTATTACCATCTAGTTTACTACCATATAGTTTATTACCATCTAGTTTATTACCATCTAGTTTATTACCACCTAGTTTATAGCCATCTAGTTTATTACCATCTAGTTTACCACCACCTAGATTATTACCACCTAGTTTATTACCATCTAGTTTATTACCATCTAGTTAATTAACCATCACGTTTATTACCACCTAGTTTATTACCACCTAGTTTATTACCACCTAGTTTATTACCACCTAGTTTATTACCATCTAGTTTATTACCATCTAGTTTATTACCACCTAGTTTATTACCCTCTAGTTTATTACCATCTAGTTTATTACCATCTAGTTTATTACCACCTAGTTTACTACCACCTAGTTTATTACCCTCTAGTTTATTACCATCTCTAGTTTATTGCCATCTAGTTTATTACCATCTAGTTTATTACCATCTAGTTTATTACCACCTAGTTTATAGCCATCTAGTTTATTACCATCTAGTTTACTACCACCTAGATTATTACCACCTAGTGTATTACCATCTAGTTTATGGCCACCTAGTTTATGGCCACCTAGTTTATTACCACCTAGTTTACTACCATCTAGTTTATTACCATCTAGTTTATTACCACCTAGTTTACTACCATCTAGTTTATTACCATCTAGTTTATTACCATCTAGTTTACTACCATCTAGTTTATTACCATCTAGTTTATTACCATCTAGTTTATTACCACCTAGTTTATAGCCATCTAGTTTATTACCATCTAGTTTACTACCACCTAGATTATTACCACCTAGTTTATTACCACCTAGTGTATTACCATATAGTGTATTACCATCTAGTTTATGGCCACCTAGTTTATTACCACCTAGTTTACTACCATCTAGTTTATTACCATCTAGTTTATTACCATCTAGTTTACTACCATCTAGTTTATTACCATCTAGTTTATAGCCATCTAGTTTATAGCCATCTAGTTTATTACCATCTAGTTTATTACCATCTAGTTTATTACCATCTCTACTTTATTACCATCTAGTTTATTACCACCTAGTTTATTACCACCTAGTTTATTACCATCTAGTTTATAGCCATCTAGTTTATTACCATCTAGTTTACTACCATCTAGTTTATTACCATCTAGTTCATTACCATCTCTAGTTTATTGCCATCTAGTTTATTACCACCTAGTTTATTACCACCTAGTTTATTACCATCTAGCATATTACCATCTAGTTTATTACCATCTAGTTTATTACCACCTAGTGTATTACCACCTAGTTTATTACCACCTAGTTTATTACCATCTCTAGTTTATTACCATCTCTAGTTTATTACCACCTAGTTGATTACCATCTAGTTTATTACCATCTAGTTTATTACCATCTAGTGTATTACCATCTAGTTTATAGCCATCTAGTGTATTACCATCTAGTTTATTACCATCTAGTTTATTACCATCTAGTTTACTACCACCTAGATTATTACCATCTAGTTTATTACCACCTAGTTTATTACCATCTAGTTTATTACCATCTAGTTTATTACCACCTAGTTTATTACCATCTAGTTTATTACCACCTAGTTTATTGCCATCTATTTTATTACCACCTAGTTTATTACCACCTACTTTATTACCATCTAGTTTATTACCATCTAGTTTATTACCATCTAGTTTATTACCATCTCTACTTTATTACCACCTAGTTTATTACCACCTAGTTTATTACCACCTAGTTTATTACCATCTAGTTTATTACCATCTAGTTTATTACCATCTAGTTTATAGCCATCTAGTTTACTACCATCTAGTTTACTACCATCTAGTTTATTACCATCTAGTTTATTACCATCTAGTTCATTACCATCTCTAGTTTATTGCCATCTAGTTTATTACCACCTAGTTTATTACCACCTAGTTTATTACCATCTAGCATATTACCATCTAGTTTATTACCATCTAGTTTATTACCACCTAGTTTATTACCACCTAGTGTATTACCACCTAGTTTATTACCACCTAGTTTATTACCACCTAGTTTATTACCATCTCTAGTTTATTACCACCTAGTTGATTACCATCTAGTTTATTACCATCTAGTTTATTACCATCTAGTGTATTACCATCTAGTTTATAGCCATCTAGTGTATTACCATCTAGTTTATTACCATCTAGTTTATTACCATCTAGTTTACTACCACCTAGATTATTACCATCTAGTTTATTACCACCTAGTTTATTACCATCTAGTTTATTACCATCTAGTTTATTACCACCTAGTTTATTACCATCTAGTTTATTACCACCTAGTTTATTGCCATCTATTTTATTACCACCTAGTTTATTACCACCTACTTTATTACCATCTAGTTTATTACCATCTAGTTTATAGCCATCTAGTGTATTACCATCTAGTTTATTACCACCTAGTTTATTACCATCTAGTTTATTACCATCTAGTTTATTACCACCTAGTTTATTACCACCTAGTTTATTACCACCTAGTTTATTACCACCTAGTTTATAGCCATCTAGTTTATTACCATCTAGTTTACCACCACCTAGATTATTACCACCTAGTTTATTACCATCTAGTTTATTACCATCTAGTTAATTAACCATCACGTTTATTACCACCTAGTTTATTACCACCTAGTTTATTACCACCTAGTTTATTACCACCTAGTTTATTACCATCTAGTTTATTACCATCTAGTTTATTACCACCTAGTTTATTACCCTCTAGTTTATTACCATCTAGTTTATTACCATCTAGTTTATTACCACCTAGTTTACTACCACCTAGTTTATTACCCTCTAGTTTATTACCATCTCTAGTTTATTGCCATCTAGTTTATTACCATCTAGTTTATTACCATCTAGTTTATTACCACCTAGTTTATAGCCATCTAGTTTATTACCATCTAGTTTACTACCACCTAGATTATTACCACCTAGTGTATTACCATCTAGTTTATGGCCACCTAGTTTATGGCCACCTAGTTTATTACCACCTAGTTTACTACCATCTAGTTTATTACCATCTAGTTTATTACCACCTAGTTTACTACCATCTAGTTTATTACCATCTAGTTTATTACCATCTAGTTTACTACCATCTAGTTTATTACCATCTAGTTTATTACCATCTAGTTTATTACCACCTAGTTTATAGCCATCTAGTTTATTACCATCTAGTTTACTACCACCTAGATTATTACCACCTAGTTTATTACCACCTAGTGTATTACCATATAGTGTATTACCATCTAGTTTATGGCCACCTAGTTTATTACCACCTAGTTTACTACCATCTAGTTTATTACCATCTAGTTTATTACCATCTAGTTTACTACCATCTAGTTTATTACCATCTAGTTTATAGCCATCTAGTTTATAGCCATCTAGTTTATTACCATCTAGTTTATTACCATCTAGTTTATTACCATCTCTACTTTATTACCATCTAGTTTATTACCACCTAGTTTATTACCACCTAGTTTATTACCATCTAGTTTATAGCCATCTAGTTTATTACCATCTAGTTTACTACCATCTAGTTTATTACCATCTAGTTCATTACCATCTCTAGTTTATTGCCATCTAGTTTATTACCACCTAGTTTATTACCACCTAGTTTATTACCATCTAGCATATTACCATCTAGTTTATTACCATCTAGTTTATTACCACCTAGTGTATTACCACCTAGTTTATTACCACCTAGTTTATTACCATCTCTAGTTTATTACCATCTCTAGTTTATTACCACCTAGTTGATTACCATCTAGTTTATTACCATCTAGTTTATTACCATCTAGTGTATTACCATCTAGTTTATAGCCATCTAGTGTATTACCATCTAGTTTATTACCATCTAGTTTATTACCATCTAGTTTACTACCACCTAGATTATTACCATCTAGTTTATTACCACCTAGTTTATTACCATCTAGTTTATTACCATCTAGTTTATTACCACCTAGTTTATTACCATCTAGTTTATTACCACCTAGTTTATTGCCATCTATTTTATTACCACCTAGTTTATTACCACCTACTTTATTACCATCTAGTTTATTACCATCTAGTTTATTACCATCTAGTTTATTACCATCTCTACTTTATTACCACCTAGTTTATTACCACCTAGTTTATTACCACCTAGTTTATTACCATCTAGTTTATTACCATCTAGTTTATTACCATCTAGTTTATAGCCATCTAGTTTACTACCATCTAGTTTACTACCATCTAGTTTATTACCATCTAGTTTATTACCATCTAGTTCATTACCATCTCTAGTTTATTGCCATCTAGTTTATTACCACCTAGTTTATTACCACCTAGTTTATTACCATCTAGCATATTACCATCTAGTTTATTACCATCTAGTTTATTACCACCTAGTTTATTACCACCTAGTGTATTACCACCTAGTTTATTACCACCTAGTTTATTACCATCTCTAGTTTATTACCACCTAGTTGATTACCATCTAGTTTATTACCATCTAGTTTATTACCATCTAGTGTATTACCATCTAGTTTATAGCCATCTAGTGTATTACCATCTAGTTTATTACCATCTAGTTTATTACCATCTAGTTTACTACCACCTAGATTATTACCATCTAGTTTATTACCACCTAGTTTATTACCATCTAGTTTATTACCATCTAGTTTATTACCACCTAGTTTATTACCATCTAGTTTATTACCACCTAGTTTATTGCCATCTATTTTATTACCACCTAGTTTATTACCACCTACTTTATTACCATCTAGTTTATTACCATCTAGTTTACAGCCATCTAGTGTATTACCATCTAGTTTATTACCACCTAGTTTATTACCATCTAGTTTATTACCATCTAGTTTATTACCACCTAGTTTATTACCACCTAGTTTATTACCACCTAGTTTATTACCACCTAGTTTATTACCATCTAGTTTATTACCACCTAGTTTATTACCACCTAGTTTATTACCATCTAGTTTATTACCAACTAGTTTATTACCATCTAGTTTATTACCACCTAGTTTATTACCATCTAGTTTATTACCATCTAGTTTATTACCAACAAGTTTATTACCACCTAGTTTATTACCACCTAGTTTATTACCCTCTAGTTTATTACCATCTCTAGTTTATTAACATCTAGTTTATTACCATCTAGTTTATTACCACCTAGTTTATTACCATCTAGTTTATTACCACCTAGTTTATTACCATCTAGTTTATTACCATCTAGTTTATTACCACCTCTAGTTTATTACCATCTAGTTTATTACCACCTAGTTTATTACCACCTAGTTTATTACCACCTAGTTTATTACCATCTAGTGTATTACCACCTAGTTTATTACCATCTAGTTTATTACCACCTAGTTTACTACCATCTAGTTAATTACCACCTAGTTTATTACCATCTTGTGTATTACCACCTAGTTTATTACCACCTAGTTTATTACCCTCTAGTTTATTACCATCTCTAGTTTATTACCATCTAGTTTATTACCATCTAGTTTATTACCACCTAGTTTATTACCATCTAGTTTATTACCATCTAGTTTATTACCATCTAGTTTATTACCACCTAGTTTATTACCATCTAGTTTATTACCATCTAGTTTATTACCATCTCTAGTTTATTGCCATCTAGTTTATTACCATCTAGTTCATTACCATCTCTAGTTTATTACCACCTAGTTGATTACCATCTAGTTTATTACCATCTAGTTTATTACCATCTAGTTTATTACCATCTAGTGTATTACCATCTAGTTTATAGCCATCTAGTGTATTACCATCTAGTTTATTACCATCTAGTTTATTACCATCTAGTTTACTACCACCTAGATTATTACCATCTAGTTTATTACCACCTAGTTTATTACCATCTAGTTTTTTACCATCTAGTTTATTACCACCTAGTTTATTACCATCTAGCTTATTACCATCTAGTTTATTACCACCTAGTTTATTACCATCTATTTTATTACCACCTAGTTTATTACCACCTACTTTATTACCATCTAGTTTATTACCATCTAGTTTATTACCATCTAGTTAATTACCATCTAGTTAATTACCACCTAGTTTATTACCATCTAGTTTATTACCACCTAGTTTATTACCACCTAGTTTATTACCACCTAATTTATTACCATCTAGTTTATTACCACCTAGTTTACTACCATCTAGTTTATTACCATCTAGTTTATTACCATCTAGTTTATTACCATATAGTTTATTACCACCTAGTTTATTACCACCTAGTTTATTACCACCTAGTTTATTACCACCTAGTTTATTACCCTCTAGTTTATTACCATCTCTAGTTTATTACCATCTAGTTTATTACCATCTAGTTCATTACCACCTAGTTTATTACCATCTAGTTTATTACCATCTAGTTTATTACCATCTAGTTTATTACCATCTAGTTTATTACCATCTAGTTTATTACCACCTAGTTTATTACCATCTAGTTTATTACCCTCTAGTTTATTACCATCTCTAGTTTATTACCATCTAGTTTATTACCATCTAGTTTATTACCACCTAGTTTATTACCATCTTGTTTATTACCACCTAGTTTATTACCATCTAGTTTATTACCATCTAGTTTATTACCACCTCTAGTTTATTACCATCTAGTTTATTACCACCTAGTTTATTACCACCTAGTTTATTACCACCTAGTTTATTACCATCTAGTGTATTACCACCTAGTTTATTACCATCTAGTTTATTACCACCTAGTTTACTACCATCTAGTTAATTACCACCTAGTTTATTACCATCTTGTGTATTACCACCTAGTTTATTACCACCTAGTTTATTACCCTCTAGTTTATTACCATCTCTAGTTTATTACCATCTAGTTTATTACCATCTAGTTTATTACCACCTAGTTTATTACCATCTAGTTTATTACCATCTAGTTTATTACCATCTAGTTTATTACCATCTAGTTTATTACCATCTAGTTTATTACCATCTCTAGTTTATTACCATCTAGATTATTAACACCTAGTTTATTACCACCTAGTTTATTACCACCTAGTTTAATACCATCTAGTGTATTACCACCTAGTTTATTACCACCTAGTTTATTACCACCTAGTTTATTACCATCTAGTTTATTACCATCTCTAGTTCATTACCATCTAGTTTATTGCCATCTAGTTTATTGCCATCTAGTTTATTACCACCTAGTTTATTACCATCTAGATTATTACCACCTAGTTTTTTACCATCTAGTTTATTACCACCTAGTTTATTACCATCTAGTTTATTACCATCTAGTTTATTACCATCTAGTTTATTACCATCTCTAGTTTATTAACACCTAGTTTATTACCATCTAGTTTATTACCATCTCTAGTTTATTACCACCTAGTTTATTACCACCTAGTTTATTACCATCTAGTTTACTACCATCTAGTTTATTACCATCTCTAGTTTATTAACACCTAGTTTATTACCATCTAGTTTATTACCATCTCTAGTTTATTACCACCTAGTTTATTACCATCTTGTGTATTACCACCTAGTTTATTACCACCTAGTTTATTACCCTCTAGTTTATTACCATCTCTAGTTTATTACCATCTAGTTTATTACCATCTAGTTTATTACCACCTAGTTTATTACCATCTAGTTTATTACCATCTAGTTTATTACCATCTAGTTTATTACCACCTAGTTTATTACCATCTAGTTTATTACCATCTAGTTTATTACCATCTCTAGTTTATTACCATCTAGATTATTAACACCTAGTTTATTACCACCTAGTTTATTACCACCTAGTTTAATACCATCTAGTGTATTACCACCTAGTTTATTACCACCTAGTTTATTACCACCTAGTTTATTACCATCTAGTTTATTACCATCTCTAGTTCATTACCATCTAGTTTTTTGCCATCTAGTTTATTGCCATCTAGTTTATTACCACCTAGTTTATTACCATCTAGATTATTACCACCTAGTTTTTTACCATCTAGTTTATTACCACCTAGTTTATTACCATCTAGTTTATTACCATCTAGTTTATTACCATCTAGTTTATTACCATCTCTAGTTTATTAACACCTAGTTTATTACCATCTAGTTTATTACCATCTCTAGTTTATTACCACCTAGTTTATTACCACCTAGTTTATTACCATCTAGTTTACTACCATCTAGTTTATTACCATCTCTAGTTTATTAACACCTAGTTTATTACCATCTAGTTTATTACCATCTCTAGTTTATTACCACCTAGTTTATTACCACCTAGTTTATTACCATCTAGTTTATTACCATCTAGTTTATTACCAACAAGTTTATTACCACCTAGTTTATTACCACCTAGTTTATTACCCTCTAGTTTATTACCATCTCTAGTTTATTAACATCTAGTTTATTACCATCTAGTTTATTACCACCTAGTTTATTACCATCTAGTTTATTACCACCTAGTTTATTACCATCTAGTTTATTACCATCTAGTTTATTACCACCTCTAGTTTATTACCATCTAGTTTATTACCACCTAGTTTATTACCACCTAGTTTATTACCACCTAGTTTATTACCATCTAGTGTATTACCACCTAGTTTATTACCATCTAGTTTATTACCACCTAGTTTACTACCATCTAGTTAATTACCACCTAGTTTATTACCATCTTGTGTATTACCACCTAGTTTATTACCACCTAGTTTATTACCCTCTAGTTTATTACCATCTCTAGTTTATTACCATCTAGTTTATTACCATCTAGTTTATTACCACCTAGTTTATTACCATCTAGTTTATTACCATCTAGTTTATTACCATCTAGTTTATTACCACCTAGTTTATTACCATCTAGTTTATTACCATCTAGTTTATTACCATCTCTAGTTTATTGCCATCTAGTTTATTACCATCTAGTTCATTACCATCTCTAGTTTATTACCACCTAGTTGATTACCATCTAGTTGATTACCATCTAGTTTATTACCACCTAGTTTATTACCATCTAGTTTATTACCACCTAGTTTATTACCCTCTAGTTTATTACCATCTCTAGTTTATTACCATCTAGTTTATTACCATCTAGTTTATTACCACCTAGTTTATTACCATCTAGTTTATTACCATCTAGTTTATTACCATCTAGTTTATTACCACCTAGTTGATCACCATCTAGTTTATTACCATCTAGTTTATAGCCATCTAGTGTATTACCATCTAGTTTATTACCACCTAGTTTATTACCATCTAGTTTATTACCATCTAGTTTATTACCACCTAGTTTATTACCACCTAGTTTATTACCACCTAGTTTATTACCACCTAGTTTATTACCATCTAGTTTATTACCACCTAGTTTATTACCACCTAGTTTATTACCATCTAGTTTATTACCAACTAGTTTATTACCATCTAGTTTATTACCACCTAGTTTATTACCATCTAGTTTATTACCATCTAGTTTATTACCACCTCTAGTTTATTACCATCTAGTTTATTACCACCTAGTTTATTACCACCTAGTTTATTACCACCTAGTTTATTACCATCTAGTGTATTACCACCTAGTTTATTACCATCTAGTTTATTACCACCTAGTTTACTACCATCTAGTTAATTACCACCTAGTTTATTACCATCTTGTGTATTACCACCTAGTTTATTACCACCTAGTTTATTACCCTCTAGTTTATTACCATCTCTAGTTTATTACCATCTAGTTTATTACCATCTAGTTTATTACCACCTAGTTTATTACCATCTAGTTTATTACCATCTAGTTTATTACCATCTAGTTTATTACCACCTAGTTTATTACCATCTAGTTTATTACCATCTAGTTTATTACCATCTCTAGTTTATTACCATCTAGATTATTAACACCTAGTTTATTACCACCTAGTTTATTACCACCTAGTTTAATACCATCTAGTGTATTACCACCTAGTTTATTACCACCTAGTTTATTACCACCTAGTTTATTACCATCTAGTTTATTACCATCTCTAGTTCATTACCATCTAGTTTTTTGCCATCTAGTTTATTGCCATCTAGTTTATTACCACCTAGTTTATTACCATCTAGATTATTACCACCTAGTTTTTTACCATCTAGTTTATTACCACCTAGTTTATTACCATCTAGTTTATTACCATCTAGTTTATTACCATCTAGTTTATTACCATCTCTAGTTTATTAACACCTAGTTTATTACCATCTAGTTTATTACCATCTAGTTTATTACCACCTCTAGTTTATTACCATCTAGTTTATTACCACCTAGTTTATTACCACCTAGTTTATTACCACCTAGTTTATTACCATCTAGTGTATTACCACCTAGTTTATTACCATCTAGTTTATTACCACCTAGTTTACTACCATCTAGTTAATTACCACCTAGTTTATTACCATCTTGTGTATTACCACCTAGTTTATTACCACCTAGTTTATTACCCTCTAGTTTATTACCATCTCTAGTTTATTACCATCTAGTTTATTACCATCTAGTTTATTACCACCTAGTTTATTACCATCTAGTTTATTACCATCTAGTTTATTACCATCTAGTTTATTACCACCTAGTTTATTACCATCTAGTTTATTACCATCTAGTTTATTACCATCTCTAGTTTATTGCCATCTAGTTTATTACCATCTAGTTCATTACCATCTCTAGTTTATTACCACCTAGTTGATTACCATCTAGTTTATTACCATCTAGTTTATTACCATCTAGTTTATTACCATCTAGTGTATTACCATCTAGTTTATAGCCATCTAGTGTATTACCATCTAGTTTATTACCATCTAGTTTATTACCATCTAGTTTACTACCACCTAGATTATTACCATCTAGTTTATTACCACCTAGTTTATTACCATCTAGTTTTTTACCATCTAGTTTATTACCACCTAGTTTATTACCATCTAGCTTATTACCATCTAGTTTATTACCACCTAGTTTATTACCATCTATTTTATTACCACCTAGTTTATTACCACCTACTTTATTACCATCTAGTTTATTACCATCTAGTTTATTACCATCTAGTTAATTACCATCTAGTTAATTACCACCTAGTTTATTACCATCTAGTTTATTACCACCTAGTTTATTACCACCTAGTTTATTACCATCTAGTTTATTACCACCTAGTTTATTACCATCTAGTTTATTACCACCTAGTTTACTACCATCTAGTTTATTACCATCTAGTTTATTACCATCTAGTTTATTACCATATAGTTTATTACCACCTAGTTTATTACCATCTTGTTTATTACCACCTAGTTTATTACCACCTAGTTTATTACCCTCTAGTTTATTACCATCTCTAGTTTATTACCATCTAGTTTATTACCATCTAGTTTATTACCACCTAGTTTATTACCATCTAGTTTATTACCATCTAGTTTATTACCATCTAGTTTATTACCACCTAGTTGATCACCATCTAGTTTATTACCATCTAGTTTATAGCCATCTAGTGTATTACCATCTAGTTTATTACCACCTAGTTTATTACCATCTAGTTTATTACCATCTAGTTTATTACCACCTAGTTTATTACCACCTAGTTTATTACCACCTAGTTTATTACCACCTAGTTTATTACCATCTAGTTTATTACCACCTAGTTTATTACCACCTAGTTTATTACCATCTAGTTTATTACCAACTAGTTTATTACCATCTAGTTTATTACCACCTAGTTTATTACCATCTAGTTTATTACCATCTAGTTTATTACCAACAAGTTTATTACCACCTAGTTTATTACCACCTAGTTTATTACCCTCTAGTTTATTACCATCTCTAGTTTATTAACATCTAGTTTATTACCATCTAGTTTATTACCACCTAGTTTATTACCATCTAGTTTATTACCACCTAGTTTATTACCATCTAGTTTATTACCATCTAGTTTATTACCACCTCTAGTTTATTACCATCTAGTTTATTACCACCTAGTTTATTACCACCTAGTTTATTACCACCTAGTTTATTACCATCTAGTGTATTACCACCTAGTTTATTACCATCTAGTTTATTACCACCTAGTTTACTACCATCTAGTTAATTACCACCTAGTTTATTACCATCTTGTGTATTACCACCTAGTTTATTACCACCTAGTTTATTACCCTCTAGTTTATTACCATCTCTAGTTTATTACCATCTAGTTTATTACCATCTAGTTTATTACCACCTAGTTTATTACCATCTAGTTTATTACCATCTAGTTTATTACCATCTAGTTTATTACCACCTAGTTTATTACCATCTAGTTTATTACCATCTAGTTTATTACCATCTCTAGTTTATTACCATCTAGATTATTAACACCTAGTTTATTACCACCTAGTTTATTACCACCTAGTTTAATACCATCTAGTGTATTACCACCTAGTTTATTACCACCTAGTTTATTACCACCTAGTTTATTACCATCTAGTTTATTACCATCTCTAGTTCATTACCATCTAGTTTTTTGCCATCTAGTTTATTGCCATCTAGTTTATTACCACCTAGTTTATTACCATCTAGATTATTACCACCTAGTTTTTTACCATCTAGTTTATTACCACCTAGTTTATTACCATCTAGTTTATTACCATCTAGTTTATTACCATCTAGTTTATTACCATCTCTAGTTTATTAACACCTAGTTTATTACCATCTAGTTTATTACCATCTCTAGTTTATTACCACCTAGTTTATTACCACCTAGTTTATTACCATCTAGTTTACTACCATCTAGTTTATTACCATCTCTAGTTTATTAACACCTAGTTTATTACCATCTAGTTTATTACCATCTCTAGTTTATTACCACCTAGTTTATTACCACCTAGTTTATTACCATCTAGTTTATTACCATCTCTAGTTTATTGCCATCTAGTTTATTACCCTCTAGTTCATTACCATCTAGTTTATAGCCATCTCTAGTTTATTACCATCTAGTTTATTACCATCTAGTTTATTACCATCTCTAGTTTATTACCACCTAGTTTATTACCATCTAGTTTATTACCATCTAGTTTATTACCATCTAGTTTATTACCATCTAGTTTATTACCACCTAGTTTATTACCATCTAGTTTATTACCATCTAGTTTATTACCATCTAGTTTATTACCCATCCTAGTTTATTACCACCTAGTTTATTACCATCTAGTTTATTACCATCTCTAGTTTATTGCCATCTAGTTTATTACCATCTAGTTTATTACCATCTAGTTTATTACCACCTAGTTTATTAGCCACTCTAGTTTATTACCATCTAGTTTACTACCACCTAGTTTATTACCACCTAGTTGTATTACCATCTAGTTTATTACCACCTAGTTTATTACCACCTAGTTTATTACCACCTAGTTTACTTACCACCTAGTTTATTACCATCTCTAGTTTATTACCACCTAGTTGATTACCATCTAGTTTATTACCATCTAGTTTATTACCATCTAGTGTATTACCATCTAGTTTATAGCCATCTAGTGTATTACCATCTAGTTTATTACCATCTAGTTTATTACCATCTAGTTTACTACCACCTAGATTATTACCATCTAGTTTATTACCACCTAGTTTATTACCATCTAGTTTATTACCATCTAGTTTATTACCACCTATTTTATTACCATCTAGTTTATTACCACCTAGTTTATTGCCATCTATTTTATTACCACCTAGTTTATTACCACCTACTTTATTACCATCTAGTTTATTACCATCTAGTTTATAGCCATCTAGTGTATTACCATCTAGTTTATTACCATCTAGTTTATTACCATCTAGTTTATTACCACCTTCTAGTTTATTACCATCTAGTTAATTACCATCTAGTTTATTACCACCTAGTTTATTACCATCTAGTTTATTACCACCTAGTTTATTACCATCTAGTTTATTACCATCTAGTTTATTACCACTCTAGTTTATTACCATCTAGTTTATTACCACCTAGTTTATTACCACCTAGTTTATTACCACCTAGTTTATTACCATCTAGTGTATTACCACCTAGTTTATTACCATCTAGTTTATTACCACCTAGTTTACTACCATCTAGTTAATTACCACCTAGTTTATTACCATCTTGTGTATTACCACCTAGTTTATTACCACCTAGTTTATTACCATCTAGTTTATTACCACTCTAGTTTATTACCATCTAGTTTATTACCATCTAGTTTATTACCACCTAGTTTATTACCATCTAGTTTATTACCATCTAGTTTATTACCATCTAGTTTATTACCATCTAGTTTATTACCATCTAGGTCATTACCATCTAGGTCATTACCATCTCTAGTTTATTGCCATCTAGTTTATTACCATCTAGTTCATTACCATCTCTAGTTTATTACCACCTAGTTGATTACCATCTAGTTGATTACCATCTAGTTTATTACCATCTAGTTTATTACCATCTAGTGTATTACCATCTAGTTTATAGCCATCTAGTGTATTACCATCTAGTTTATTACCATCTAGTTTATTACCATCTAGTTTACTACCACCTAGATTATTACCATCTAGTTTATTACCACCTAGTTTATTACCATCTAGTTTTTTACCATCTAGTTTATTACCACCTAGTTTATTACCATCTAGCTTATTACCATCTAGTTTATTACCACCTAGTTTATTACCATCTATTTTATTACCACCTAGTTTATTACCACCTACTTTATTACCATCTAGTTTATTACCATCTAGTTTATTACCATCTAGTTAATTACCATCTAGTTAATTACCACCTAGTTTATTACCATCTAGTTTATTACCACCTAGTTTATTACCACCTAGTTTGTTACCATCTAGTTTATTACCACCTAGTTTATTACCATCTAGTTTATTACCACCTAGTTTACTACCATCTAGTTTATTACCATCTAGTTTATTACCATCTAGTTTATTACCATATAGTTTATTACCACCTAGTTTATTACCATCTTGTTTATTACCACCTAGTTTATTACCACCTAGTTTATTACCCTCTAGTTTATTACCATCTCTAGTTTATTACCATCTAGTTTATTACCATCTAGTTTATTACCACCTAGTTTATTACCATCTAGTTTATTACCACCTAGTTTATTACCACCTAGTTGATTACCACCTAGTTGATCACCATCTAGTTTATTACCATCTAGTTTATAGCCATCTAGTGTATTACCATCTAGTTTATTACCATCCTAGTTTATTACCATCTAGTTTATTACCACCTAGTTTATTACCACCTAGTTTATTACCACCTAGTTTATTACCACCTAGTTTATTACCATCTAGTTTATTACCACCTAGTTTATTACCACCTAGTTTATTACCATCTAGTTTATTACCAACTAGTTTATTACCATCTAGTTTATTACCACCTAGTTTATTACCATCTAGTTTATTACCATCTAGTTTATTACCAACAAGTTTATTACCACCTAGTTTATTACCACCTAGTTTATTACCCTCTAGTTTATTACCATCTCTAGTTTATTAACATCTAGTTTATTACCATCTAGTTTATTACCACCTAGTTTATTACCATCTAGTTTATTACCACCTAGTTTATTACCATCTAGTTTATTACCATCTAGTTTATTACCACCTCTAGTTTATTACCATCTAGTTTATTACCACCTAGTTTATTACCACCTAGTTTATTACCACCTAGTTTATTACCATCTAGTGTATTACCACCTAGTTTATTACCATCTAGTTTATTACCACCTAGTTTACTACCATCTAGTTAATTACCACCTAGTTTATTACCATCTTGTGTATTACCACCTAGTTTATTACCACCTAGTTTATTACCCTCTAGTTTATTACCATCTCTAGTTTATTACCATCTAGTTTATTACCATCTAGTTTATTACCACCTAGTTTATTACCATCTAGTTTATTACCATCTAGTTTATTACCATCTAGTTTATTACCACCTAGTTTATTACCATCTAGTTTATTACCATCTAGTTTATTACCATCTCTAGTTTATTACCATCTAGATTATTAACACCTAGTTTATTACCACCTAGTTTATTACCACCTAGTTTAATACCATCTAGTGTATTACCACCTAGTTTATTACCACCTAGTTTATTACCACCTAGTTTATTACCATCTAGTTTATTACCATCTCTAGTTCATTACCATCTAGTTTTTTGCCATCTAGTTTATTGCCATCTAGTTTATTACCACCTAGTTTATTACCATCTAGATTATTACCACCTAGTTTTTTACCATCTAGTTTATTACCACCTAGTTTATTACCACCTAGTTTATTACCATCTAGTTTATTACCATCTAGTTTATTACCATCTCTAGTTTATTAACACCTAGTTTATTACCATCTAGTTTATTACCATCTCTAGTTTATTACCACCTAGTTTATTACCACCTAGTTTATTACCATCTAGTTTACTACCATCTAGTTTATTACCATCTCTAGTTTATTAACACCTAGTTTATTACCATCTAGTTTATTACCATCTCTAGTTTATTACCACCTAGTTTATTACCACCTAGTTTATTACCATCTAGTTTATTACCATCTCTAGTTTATTGCCATCTAGTTTATTACCCTCTAGTTCATTACCATCTAGTTTATAGCCATCTCTAGTTTATTACCATCTAGTTTATTACCATCTAGTTTATTACCATCTCTAGTTTATTACCACCTAGTTTATTACCATCTAGTTTATTACCATCTAGTTTATTACCATCTAGTTCATTACCATCTAGTTTATAGCCATCTAGTGTATTACCATCTAGTTTATTACCATCTAGTTTATTACCATCTAGTTTATTACCATCTAGTTTATTACCACCTAGTTTATTACCACCTAGTTTATTACCATCTAGTTTATTACCATCTAGTTTATTACCACCTAGTTTATTGCCATCTAGTTTATTGCCATCTAGTTTATTACCACCTAGTTTATTACCATCTAGTTTATTACCACCTAGTTTATTACCATCTAGTTTATTACCACCTAGTTTTTTACCATCTAGTTTATTACCATCTGGTTTATTACCACCTAGATTATTACCATCTAGTTTATTACCACCTAGTTTTTTACCATCTAGTTTATTACCATCTAGTTTATTACCACCTAGTTTATTACCATCTAGTTTATTACCACCTAGTTTATTACCATCTAGTTTATTACCATCTAGTTTATTACCATCTCTAGATTATTACCACCTAGTTTATTACCATCTAGTTTATTACCATCTCTAGTTTATTACCATCTAGTTTATTACCACCTAGTTTATTACCATCTAGTTTACTACCATCTAGTTTATTACCATCTATGTCGTTACCATCTCTAGTTTATTGCCATCTAGTTTATTACCCTCTAGTTCATTACCATCTCTAGTTTATTACCACCTAGTTTATTACCATCTAGTTTATTACCATCTAGTTTATTACCATCTAGTTTATTAGCCAACTAGTTTATTACCATCTAGTTTATTACCACCTAGTTTATTACCACTCTAGTTTATTACCATCTAGTTTATTACCATCTAGTTTATTACCATCTAGTTTACTACCATCTAGTTTATTACCATCTATGTCGTTACCATCTCTAGTTTATTGCCATCTAGTTTATTACCCTCTAGTTCATTACCATCTCTAGTTTATTACCACCTAGTTGATTACCATCTAGTTTATTACCATCTAGTTTATTACCATCTAGTTTATAGCCATCTAGTGTATTACCATCTAGTTTATTACCACCTAGTTTATTACCATCTAGTTTATTACCACCTAGTTTATTACCATCTAGTTTATTACCACCTAGTTTATTACCACCTAGTTTATTACCATCTAGTTTATTACCACCTAGTTTATTACCACCTAATTTATTACCATCTAGTTTATTACCATCTAGTTAATTACCATCTAGTTTATTACCACCTAGTTTATTACCATCTAGTTTATTACCACCTAGTTTATTACCATCTAGTTTATTACCATCTAGTTTATTACCATCTAGTTTATTACCACCTAGTTTATAACCACCTAGTTTATTACCCTCTAGTTTATTACCATCTCTAGTTTATTACCATCTAGTTTATTACCATCTAGTTTATTACCACCTAGTTTATTACCACCTAATTTATTACCATCTAGTTTATGACCACTTAGTTAATTACCATCTAGTTTATTACCATCTAGTTTATTACCACCTAGTTTATTACCATCTAGTTTATTACCATCTAGTTTATTACCATCTAGTTTATTACCAACTAGTTTATTACCATCTAGTTTATTACCACCTAGTTTATTACCATCTAGTTTATTACCATCTAGTTTATTACCAACAAGTTTATTACCACCTAGTTTATTACCACCTAGTTTATTACCCTCTAGTTTATTACCATCTCTAGTTTATTAACATCTAGTTTATTACCACCTAGTTTATTACCATCTAGTTTATTACCACCTAGTTTATTACCATCTAGTTTATTACCATCTAGTTTATTACCATCTAGTTTATTACCACCTCTAGTTTATTACCATCTAGTTTATTACCACCTAGTTTATTACCACCTAGTTTATTACCACCTAGTTTATTACCATCTAGTGTATTACCACCTAGTTTATTACCATCTAGTTTATTACCACCTAGTTTACTACCATCTAGTTAATTACCACCTAGTTTATTACCATCTTGTGTATTACCACCTAGATTATTACCACCTAGTTTATTACCCTCTAGTTTATTACCATCTCTAGTTTATTACCATCTAGTTTATTACCATCTAGTTTATTACCATCTAGTTTATTACCATCTAGTTTATTACCATCTAGTTTATTACCATCTAGTTTATTACCACCTAGTTTATTACCATCTAGTTTATTACCATCTAGTTTATTACCACCTAGTTTATTACCATCTAGTTTATTACCATCTCTAGTTTATTACCATCTAGATTATTAACACCTAGTTTATTACCACCTAGTTTATTACCACCTAGTTTAATACCATCTAGTGTATTACCACCTAGTTTATTACCACCTAGTTTATTACCACCTAGTTTATTACCATCTAGTTTATAGCCATCTAGTTTATTACCATCTAGTTTACTACCATCTAGTTTATTACCATCTAGTTCATTACCATCTTTAGTATTACCATCTAGTTTATTACCATCTAGTTTATTACCATCTAGTGTATTACCATCTAGTTTATAGCCATCTAGTGTATTACCATCTAGTTTATTACCATCTAGTGTATTACCATCTAGTTTACTACCACCTAGATTATTACCATCTAGTTTATTACCACCTAGTTTATTACCATCTAGTTTTTTACCATCTAGTTTATTACCACCCATCTAGTTAATTACCACCTAGTTAATTACCACCTAGTTTATTACCATCTAGTTTATTACCACCTAGTTTATTACCACCTAGTTTATTACCACCTAGTTTATTACCATCTAGTTTATTACCACCTAGTTTACTACCATCTAGTTTATTACCATCTAGTTTATTACCATCTAGTTTATTACCATCTAGTTTATTACCACCTAGTTTATTACCATCTTGTTTATTACCACCTAGTTTATTACCACCTAGTTTATTACCATCTCTAGTTTATTACCATCTAGTTTATTACCATCTAGTTTATTACCATCTAGTTTATTACCACCTAGTTTATTACCATCTAGTTTATTACCATCTAGTTTATTACCATCTAGTTTATTACCACCTAGTTTATTACCATCTAGTTTATTACCATCTAGTTTATTACCATCTAGGTCATTACCATCTCTAGTTTATTGCCATCTAGTTTATTACCATCTAGTTCATTACCATCTCTAGTTTATTACCACCTAGTTGATTACCATCTAGTTTATTACCATCTAGTTTATTACCATCTAGTTTATTACCATCTAGTGTATTACCATCTAGTTTATAGCCATCTAGTGTATTACCATCTAGTTTATTACCATCTAGTTTATTACCATCTAGTTTACTACCACCTACATTATTCCCATCTAGTTTATTACCACCTAGTTTATTACCATCTAGTTTTTTACCATCTAGTTTATTACCACCTAGTTTATTACCATCTAGCTTATTACCATCTAGTTTATTACCACCTAGTTTATTACCATCTATTTTATTACCACCTAGTTTATTACCACCTACTTTATTACCATCTAGTTTATTACCATCTAGTTTATTACCATATAGTTTATTACCACCTAGTTTATTACCATCTTGTTTATTACCACCTAGTTTATTACCACCTAGTTTATTACCCTCTAGTTTATTACCATCTCTAGTTTATTACCATCTAGTTTATTACCATCTAGTTTATTACCACCTAGTTTATTACCATCTAGTTTATTACCACCTAGTTTATTACCATCTAGTTTATTACCATCTAGTTTATTACCATCTAGGTCATTACCATCTGTAGTTTATTGCCATCTAGTTTATTACCATCTAGTTCATTACCATCTCTAGTTTATTACCACCTAGTTGATCACCATCTAGTTTATTACCATCTAGTTTATAGCCATCTAGTGTATTACCATCTAGTTTATTACCACCTAGTTTATTACCATCTAGTTTATTACCATCTAGTTTATTACCACCTAGTTTATTACCACCTAGTTTATTACCACCTAGTTTATTACCACCTAGTTTATTACCATCTAGTTTATTACCACCTAGTTTATTACCACCTAGTTTATTACCATCTAGTTTATTACCAACTAGTTTATTACCATCTAGTTTATTACCACCTAGTTTATTACCATCTAGTTTATTACCATCTAGTTTATTACCAACAAGTTTATTACCACCTAGTTTATTACCACCTAGTTTATTACCATCTCTAGTTTATTACCATCTCTAGTTTATTAACATCTAGTTTATTACCATCTAGTTTATTACCACCTAGTTTATTACCATCTAGTTTATTACCACCTAGTTTATTACCATCTAGTTTATTACCATCTAGTTTATTACCACCTCTAGTTTATTACCATCTAGTTTATTACCACCTAGTTTATTACCACCTAGTTTATTACCACCTAGTTTATTACCATCTAGTGTATTACCACCTAGTTTATTACCATCTAGTTTATTACCACCTAGTTTACTACCATCTAGTTAATTACCACCTAGTTTATTACCATCTTGTGTATTACCACCTAGTTTATTACCACCTAGTTTATTACCCTCTAGTTTATTACCATCTCTAGTTTATTACCATCTAGTTTATTACCATCTAGTTTATTACCACCTAGTTTATTACCATCTAGTTTATTACCATCTAGTTTATTACCATCTAGTTTATTACCACCTAGTTTATTACCATCTAGTTTATTACCATCTAGTTTATTACCATCTAGTTTATTACCATCTCTAGTTTATTACCATCTAGATTATTAACACCTAGTTTATTACCACCTAGTTTATTACCACCTAGTTTAATACCATCTAGTGTATTACCACCTAGTTTATTACCACCTAGTTTATTACCACCTAGTTTATTACCATCTAGTTTATTACCATCTCTAGTTCATTACCATCTAGTTTTTTGCCACCTAGTTTATTACCATCTAGATTATTACCACCTAGTTTTTTACCATCTAGTTTATTACCATCTAGTTTATTACCACCTAGTTTATTACCATCTAGTTTATTACCATCTAGTTTATTACCATCTCTAGTTTATTAACACCTAGTTTATTACCATCTAGTTTATTACCATCTCTAGTTTATTACCACCTAGTTTATTACCACCTAGTTTATTACCATCTAGTTTACTACCATCTAGTTTATTACCATCTCTAGTTTATTAACACCTAGTTTATTACCATCTCTAGTTTATTACCATCTCTAGTTTATTACCACCTAGTTTATTACCACCTAGTTTATTACCATCTAGTTTATTGCCATCTAGTTTATTACCCTCTAGTTCATTACCATCTAGTTTATAGCCATCTCTAGTTTATTACCATCTAGTTTATTACCATCTAGTTTATTACCATCTCTAGTTTATTACCACCTAGTTTATTACCATCTAGTTTATTACCATCTAGTTTATTACCATCTAGTTCATTACCATCTAGTTTATAGCCATCTAGTGTATTACCATCTAGTTTATTACCATCTAGTTTATTACCACCTAGTTTATTACCACCTAGTTTATTACCACCTAGTTTATTACCACCTAGATTATTACCATCTAGTTTATTACCACCTAGTTTTTTACCATCTAGTTTATTACCATCTAGTTTATTACCACCTAGTTTATTACCATCTAGTTTATTACCATCTAGTTTATTACCATCTCTAGATTATTACCACCTAGTTTATTACCATCTAGTTTATTACCATCTCTAGTTTATTACCATCTAGTTTATTACCACCTAGTTTATTACCATCTAGTTTACTACCATCTAGTTTATTACCATCTATGTCGTTACCATCTCTAGTTTATTGCCATCTAGTTTATTACCCTCTAGTTCATTACCATCTCTAGTTTATTACCACCTAGTTGATTACCATCTAGTTTATTACCATCTAGTTTATTACCATCTAGTTTATAGCCATCTAGTGTATTACCATCTAGTTTATTACCACCTAGTTTATTACCATCTAGTTTATTACCACCTAGTTTATTACCATCTAGTTTATTACCACCTAGTTTATTACCACCTAGTTTATTACCATCTAGTTTATTACCACCTAGTTTATTACCACCTAATTTATTACCATCTAGTTTATTACCATCTAGTTAATTACCATCTAGTTTATTACCACCTAGTTTATTACCATCTAGTTTATTACCACCTAGTTTCTTACCATCTAGTTTATTACCATCTAGTTTATTACCACCTAGTTTACAACCACCTAGTTTATTACCCTCTAGTTTATTACCATCTCTAGTTTATTACCATCTAGTTTATTACCATCTAGTTTATTACCACCTAGTTTATTACCACCTAATTTATTACCATCTAGTTTATTACCATCTAGTTAATTACCATCTAGTTTATTACCATCTAGTTTATTACCACCTAGTTTATTACCATCTAGTTTATTACCATGTAGTTTATTACAATCTAGTTTATTACCAACTAGTTTATTACCATCTAGTTTATTACCACCTAGTTTATTACCATCTAGTTTATTACCATCTAGTTTATTACCAACAAGTTTATTACCACCTAGTTTATTACCACCTAGTTTATTACCCTCTAGTTTATTACCATCTCTAGTTTATTAACATCTAGTTTATTACCATCTAGTTTATTACCACCTAGTTTATTACCATCTAGTTTATTACCACCTAGTTTATTACCATCTAGTTTATTACCATCTAGTTTATTACCACCTCTAGTTTATTACCATCTAGTTTATTACCACCTAGTTTATTACCACCTAGTTTATTACCACCTAGTTTATTACCATCTAGTGTATTACCACCTAGTTTATTACCATCTAGTTTATTACCACCTAGTTTACTACCATCTAGTTAATTACCACCTAGTTTATTACCATCTTGTGTATTACCACCTAGTTTATTACCACCTAGTTTATTACCCTCTAGTTTATTACCATCTCTAGTTTATTACCATCTAGTTTATTACCATCTAGTTTATTACCATCTAGTTTATTACCACCTAGTTTATTACCATCTAGTTTATTACCACCTAGTTTATTACCATCTAGTTTATTACCATCTAGTTTATTACCATCTAGTTTATTACCACCTAGTTTATTACCATCTAGTTTATTAGCATCTAGTTTATTACCATCTCTAGTTTATTACCATCTAGATTATTAACACCTAGTTTATTACCACCTAGTTTATTACCACCTAGTTTAATACCATCTAGTGTATTACCACCTAGTTTATTACCACCTAGTTTATTACCACCTAGTTTATTACCATCTAGTTTATTACCATCTCTAGTTCATTACCATCTAGTTTTTTGCCATCTAGTTTATTGCCATCTAGTTTATTACCACCTAGTTTATTACCATCTAGTTTATTACCACCTAGTTTTTTACCATCTAGTTTATTACCATCTAGTTTATTACCACCTAGTTTATTACCCTCTAGTTTATTACCATCTCTAGTTTATTACCATCTAGTTTATTACCATCTAGTTTATTACCAACTAGTTTATTACCACCTAATTTATTACCATCTAGTTTATTACCATCTAGTTTATTACCATCTAGTTTATTACCATCTAGTTTATTACCATCTCTAGTTTATTACCACCTAGTTTATTACCACCTAGTTTATTACCATCTAGTTTACTACCATCTAGTTTATTACCATCTCTAGTTTATTAACACCTAGTTTATTACCATCTAGTTTATTACCATCTCTAGTTTATTACCACCTAGTTTATTACCACCTAGTTTATTACCATCTAGTTTATTACCATCTCTAGTTTATTGCCATCTAGTTTATTACCCTCTAGTTCATTACCATCTAGTTTATAGCCATCTCTAGTTTATTACCATCTAGTTTATTACCATCTAGTTTATTACCATCTCTAGTTTATTACCACCTAGTTTATTACCATCTAGTTTATTACCATCTAGTTTATTACCATCTAGTTCATTACCATCTAGTTTATAGCCATCTAGTGTATTACCATCTAGTTTATTACCATCTAGTTTATTACCATCTAGTTTATTACCATCTAGTTTATTACCACCTAGTTTATTACCATCTAGTTTATTACCATCTAGTTTATTACCATCTCTAGTTTATTAACACCTAGTTTATTACTCTCTAGTTTATTACCATCTCTAGTTTATTACCACCTAGTTTATTACCACCTAGTTTATTACCATCTAGTTTACTACCATCTAGTTTATTACCATCTCTAGTTTATTACCACCTAGTTTATTACCATCTAGTTTATTACCATCTAGTTTATTACCATCTCTAGTTTATTGCCATCTAGTTTATTACCCTCTAGTTCATTACCATCTAGTTTATAGCCATCTCTAGTTTATTACCATCTAGTTTATTACCATCTAGTTTATTACCATCTCTAGTTTATTACCACCTAGTTTATTACCATCTAGTTTATTACCATCTAGGTTATTACCATCTAGTTCATTACCATCTAGTTTATAGCCATCTAGTGTATTACCACCTAGTTTATTACCACCTAGTTTATTACCATCTAGTTTATTACCATCTAGTTTATTACCACCTAGTTTATTGCCATCTAGTTTATTGCCATCTAGTTTATTACCACCTAGTTTATTACCATCTAGTTTATTACCACCTAGTTTATTACCATCTAGTTTATTACCATCTAGTTTATTACCATCTGGTTTATTACCACCTAGATTATTACCATCTAGTTTATTACCACCTAGTTTTTTACCATCTAGTTTATTACCATCTAGTTTATTACCACCTAGTTTATTACCATCTAGTTTATTACCATCTAGTTTATTACCATCTCTAGATTATTACCACCTAGTTTATTACCATCTAGTTTATTACCATCTCTAGTTTATTACCATCTAGTTTATTACCACCTAGTTTATTACCATCTAGTTTACTACCATCTAGTTTATTACCATCTATGTCGTTACCATCTCTAGTTTATTGCCATCTAGTTTATTACCCTCTAGTTCATTACCATCTCTAGTTTATTACCACCTAGTTGATTACCATCTAGTTTATTACCATCTAGTTTATTACCATCTAGTTTATAGCCATCTAGTGTATTACCATCTAGTTTATTACCATCTAGTTTATTACCATCTAGTTTATTACCACCTAGTTTATTACCATCTAGTTTATTACCACCTAGTTTATTACCACCTAGTTTATTACCATCTAGTTTATTACCACCTAGTTTATTACCACCTAATTTATTACCATCTAGTTTATTACCATCTAGTTAATTACCATCTAGTTTATTACCACCTAGTTTATTACCATCTAGTTTATTACCACCTAGTTTATTACCATCTAGTTTATTACCATCTAGTTTATTACCATCTAGTTTATTACCACCTAGTTTATAACCACCTAGTTTATTACCCTCTAGTTTATTACCATCTCTAGTTTATTACCATCTAGTTTATTACCATCTAGTTTATTACCAACTAGTTTATTACCACCTAATTTATTACCATCTAGTTTATTACCATCTAGTTAATTACCATCTAGTTTATTACCATCTAGTTTATTACCACCTAGTTTATTACCACTAGTTTATTACCATCTAGTTTATTACCATCTAGTTTATTACCATCTAGTTTATTACCAACTAGTTTATTACCATCTAGTTTATTACCACCTAGTTTATTACCATCTAGTTTATTACCATCTAGTTTATTACCAACAAGTTTATTACCACCTAGTTTATTACCACCTAGTTTATTACCACCTAGTTTATTACCATCTCTAGTTTATTAACATCTAGTTTATTACCATCTAGTTTATTACCACCTAGTTTATTACCATCTAGTTTATTACCACCTAGTTTATTACCATCTAGTTTATTACCATCTAGTTTATTACCACCTCTAGTTTATTACCATCTAGTTTATTACCACCTAGTTTATTACCACCTAGTTTATTACCACCTAGTTTATTACCATCTAGTGTATTACCACCTAGTTTATTACCATCTAGTTTATTACCACCTAGTTTACTACCATCTAGTTAATTACCACCTAGTTTATTACCATCTTGTGTATTACCACCTAGTTTATTACCCTCTAGTTTATTACCATCTCTAGTTTATTACCATCTAGTTTATTACCATCTAGTTTATTACCATCTAGTTTATTACCACCTAGTTTATTACCATCTAGTTTATTACCATCTAGTTTATTACCATCTAGTTTATTACCACCTAGTTTATTACCATCTAGTTTATTACCATCTAGTTTATTACCACCTAGTTTATTACCATCTAGTTTATTACCATCTAGTTTATTACCATCTCTAGTTTATTACCATCTAGATTATTAACACCTAGTTTATTACCACCTAGTTTATTACCACCTAGTTTAATACCATCTAGTGTATTACCACCTAGTTTATTACCACCTAGTTTATTACCACCTAGTTTATTACCATCTAGTTTATTACCATCTCTAGTTCATTACCATCTAGTTTTTTGCCATCTAGTTTATTGCCATCTAGTTTATTACCATCTAGTTTATTACCATCTCTAGTTTATTACCATCTAGTTTATTACCACCTAGTTTATTACCATCTAGTTTACTACCATCTAGTTTATTACCATCTATGTCGTTACCATCTCTAGTTTATTGCCATCTAGTTTATTACCCTCTAGTTCATTACCATCTCTAGTTTATTACCATCTAGTTTATTACCATCTGGTTTATTACCATCTAGTTTATTACCACCTAGTTTATTACCACCTAGTTTATTACTATCTAGTTTATTACCACCTAGTTTATTACCATCTAGTTTATTACCACCTAGTTTATTACCATCTAGTTTATTACCATCTAGTTTATTACCATCTAGTTTATTACCATCTAGTTTATTACCACCTAGTTTATTACCACCTAGTTTATTACCACCTAGTTTATTACCATCTAGTGTATTACCACCTAGTTTATTACCACCTAGTTTATTACCATCTCTAGTTTATTACCATCTCTAGTTTATTACCACCTAGTTTATTACCACCTAGTTTATTACCATCTAGTTTATTACCATCTCTACTTTATTACCACCTAGTTTATTACCATCTAGTTTATTACCATCTAGTTTATTACCACCTAGTTTATTAGCATCTAGTTTATTACCATCTAGTTTATTACCATCTAGTTTATTACCACCTAGTTTATTACCATCTAGTTTATTACCACCTAGTTTATTACCATCTAGTTTATTACCACCTATTGTATTACCATCTAGTTTATTACCATCTAGTTTATTACCACCTAATTTATTACCATCTTAAAACAATGAAATGTGTTAGCTTAGTAGATATTGTGATCTAAGGCCTTAACCCTTGTTAAACATTTTCAATGTTTACTAAAATAAAAATGATACAATGAATAATTGTTTCAACCTGAGGTGCAAATTGACTCATTTTCTGTGAAGAACCTGTAAAATAACACATTTTCATTGAGTGCACACATTTATTTTACATATGTGGTGTTCTGTTCCACTGGACCAGAGGATAATAGAAGTGTGGAAAAGTGTGTGTGTTGGTGAAAACAAGGAAAATTGAACTTGCTGTGTGCCTTCACTCTGTCTTCCTCCTCCCTGGGCCTGCTGTTCAACATAGCACCAAGAACATGTCATAATCTAGATCAGGGATCTCCAACCCTGTTCCTGGAGAGCTACCGTCCTGTAGGTCTCTCCAACCCTGTTCCTGGAGAGCTACCGTCCTGTAGGTTTTAACTCCAACCCTGTTCCTGAACCCTACTGTCCTGTAGGTTTAACTCCAACCCTGTTCCTGGAGACCCTACTGTCCTGTAGGTTTTAACTCCAACCCTGTTCCTGGAGACCCTACTGTCCTGTAGGTTTTAACTCCAACCCTGTTCCTGGAGACCCTACTGTCCTGTAGGTTTTAACTCCAACCCTGTTCCTGGATACCCTACTGTCCTGTAGTTTTAACTCCAACCCTGTTCCTGGAGAGCTACCGTCCTGTAGGTTCTCTCTCCAACCCTGTTCCTGGAGAGCTACTGTCCTGTAGTTCTCTCCCCAACCCTCTTCCTGGAAACCCTACTGTCCTGTAGGTTCTCTTCAACCCTGTTCGTGGAGAGCCACCCTCCTGTAGGTTTTCTCTCCAACCCTGTTCCTGTAGAGCTACTGTCCTGTAGGTTCTCTCCAACCTTGTTCCTGGAGAGCTACCGTCCTGTAGGTTCACTCCAACCCTGTTCCTGGAGAGCTACTGTCCTGTAGGTTCACTCCAACCCTGTTCCTGGAGAGCTACCGTCCTGTAGGTTTTCACTCCAACCCTAATCTAACACACCTGATTCTAATAATTAGCTGGTTGATAAGCTGAACCAGGTTAGTTACAACTGGGGTTGGAGTGAAAACATACAGGGGGCTTGGCTGTCCACTTCCTGCATCATGGCTGATCGATGTAGACTAGACCAGGGCAAGACCAGAGCCTTGCCAGGCCCAACCTGCCTTAGCCGTCCAGCCTGGAGACTGTCCAGGAGATCCTGCTTTAGATGATTTACGTTAGAATGTCTTTGTTTTGTTTCCAAGATAACTACAGGAGATAATTACAGGAGATAACTACGGGAGATAACTACAAAACATAACTACAGGAGATAACTACAGGAGATAACTGTAGGGCGACTCTGGCTGCGCCGGTGCCGGACTGTAGGGCGACTCTGGCTGCGCCGGTTCTGGACTGTAGGCCGACTCTGGCTGCGCCGGTTTCGGACTGTAGGCCGTCTCTGCAGGCTCCGGACTGTGGGCCGTCTCTGCAGGCTCTGGACTGTAGGACATCGCCGGAAGCACTGGACGGGGAACTGTCACCGGAAGCTCTGGACGGGGCACTGTCGCCGGAAGCTCTGGACGGGGAACTGTCACCGGAAGCTCTGGACGGGGAACTGTCGCCGGAAGCTCTGGATGGGGAACACGCACCTCAAGGCCAGTGCGAGGAGCAGGAATTGGATACACCGGATCTTGAACATGCACTGGAGGTCTGGAGCGCACAGCCTGCACAACCCGTCCTGGCTGGGTTGTAACAGTAGCCCTGTACGGGCGGAGTGCTGGCACAGGGCGAACTGGGCTGTGCAGAGTACTGATGGCTGCCGTGCATAGAGCAGGCACAGGGTTGCCTGGACCCAGGAGACGCACTGGTGGCCAGATGTATTGTGCCGGCGCACTTCTCCCAGGCTGGATGCCCACTCTAGCACGACACTTACGGGGGGCTGGTATTGCTCGCACCGGACTGTGAGTGCGCATGGGCCAGATTGTGCGCACTTCCGCATAGATCGGCGCTCTCACTGCCAAATGCTCCCCATAATAAGCACGGGGAGTTGGCTCAGGTCTATTGCCTGACCTAGCCACACTCCCCGTGTGCCCCCCCCCCCAAAAAAAATGTTTTGGGGCTGCCTCTCGCACTTGCCAATCGGTGCGTATAATGCCTCGTAACGGCGCCGCTCCGCCTTGGCTGCCTCCAGCTCCTCCTTAGGGCGTTGGTACTCCCCAGCCTGGTGCCATGGTCCTGCCCCGTCCAAAATTTCCTCCCATGTCCACGACTCCAGATACCCCTGCTGCTCCTTCCTCCGCTGCTTGGTCCTTGGTTGGTGGGTAGTTCTGTAATGTTCGTCGTATGGATTAGACCAAAATGCAGCGGGAATGTGCATACTCATCTTCTTTTATTAGAAGGAAAAAACACAAAGAAAATACTTATACAAAATAAACGACGAAGACAGTCCTGTAAGGCAACACACTATACACGGAACAACTACACACAACCACAGTGACAAAACCCCCTCCAATTAAAAGTAACGAAGAACAGCTGCTTCTAATTGAAGGCCAAACCAAAAACCCTGAACATAGAAATAGACTAAATAGACACAGACATAGAAATATACTAACATAGAACATAGCCCAAAAAACCCCGAAACACACTAAACAAACACCCCCTGCCACACCCTGACCAAACTACAATAACAAACAACCCCTTTTACTGGTCAGGACGTGACAGCATTGGACTAGTAACCGAAAGGTTGCAAGATCGAATCCCTGAGCTGACAAGGTACAAATCTGTCGTTCTACCCCTGAACAAGGGAGTTAACCCACTGTTCCTCGGCCGTCATTGAAAATAAGAATTTGTTCTTAACTGACTTGCCTAGTTAAATAAAGGTTAAATAAAAAAGGATTGGCTGAGAGGGCGAAGCTAATCACTCCTTAGGGTTTTTTTTCTTTGTTATTTTTCCTACTGAGAACTTGGCTCTTGTCAATCAAAACTGAAGTATTTGTTGTGTACTGTAGCTTATGTAGAGTGACTATGCGTTTTGTTTTGACAGCTTTGTAATATATGAAGGCTTTGACATAAAGGACATTGCGACTCATGATGTTCTGCTGTGGGAACAATGGTTGTGCCCATTTTCTCTGAATACTCCTCCACTGGCATTGTCTGTGAGGACAGAATGTGGACACAGAAACTTTTGGGTGAATTGGCAATGGATAGTTACATCCCGTCAAAGTATTTGTGTCAGACCTCATAGCTAGCTACCCCCACGCTGAAAACCAAACCCAATAACAGTCACTCCGGTGGACTGCAGTTCCCAACAAAAGCCATGGTGTCAGATGAAACTGAAATGCCACTTCATCTCTCACTCTCTCCTGCCTCTCTCGGTGCCCGGAAAGTACCCAAACAGACAAAAGAATCAGACAACGGCCAGGACAGTCTCGAGCTCTCTCTCTCTCTCTCGTTCTGGCTGCCAGATGAGATCCTGAAGAGGTCCCTGTACATGTCCATTATCTGGGTAACCCATCTCCCCTCTCCTCTGAGTGCCTCTCTGAGGTGTACTGTACAGTTAGTCCGGCCCGGCTGGCTGGACAGAGAAAGGAGCCCATTCTTCTCCTCTCTGAGTCTCAGCAGCAGAGCAGTGCTACCTCAGGCTTTGGTTTCTGTGGGGGCTTTTGTCTCGCGCCATCGAGTGAGGACACAGAATGGGGTCTGGAGGGAACCCAACACCACACCCTCACATTTCTCATCGGCCCCTGCGCCTTGCTTTCAATGTTTCTGTTTCTAGCCCACAGGGCAGAGAAGAGAGAGAGAATGTTTTTTGTGGAGAGTGATTCAAACTTTGTAAACTTTTTTTGATTTGTTTTTTACTATGGCTATACCCATCCATTCCTGTCCAATGAAGTATTGCATTGACTTTAGTATTGATCTTTAGAATAACACCTGTAATTATTCTTCAATAGAATGATCTTCTAAATCACACATGTTAAAATATATCAACGTGGTCTCAGGGCAATGCATATACTTCTGTACATAAGTAAAAAAATGCCTTTAGTATGATATATTATGTTATGTTAGATTACATTATGAATGGAATAGCAGTCATACAATATCAGACAAATTATGAGAAGAAAATTATCGTACGTCATCCACATTCGTACAATAGCATACAAACTGAATGATGTAACTTAGGCATCTTAGAGGATTTATAGTATTATATGTCTTTCTCTGAGACCAGGTTGCTTGTTGCTTCATAACAGCCAAGGAGAATTATGGGGAGAATTTACATTGGCAGATAGGGGAACTAACAACAATGTTTAGATAAATGTACATAGCCAGTTAGGTGAATTGGGTGAAGTTTAGAATAAGGGTTAGCAAAAATGCTACAGTTGTCCCCAACGTGACTCGAGCACGGAACTGAAGCGGATTACGCCCATCCTTCCCGACCAACCGCCTTACTTTTCTATCTACAGTAACTAGACCATTAGTAGGTCTCATAAAGTACCGGTCAAAAGTTTGGACACACCTACTCATTCAAGGGTTTTTCTTTATTTTTGACTATTTTTCTACATTGTAGAATAATAGTGAAGACATCAAAACTATGAAATAACACATGGAATCATGTAGTAACCAAAAAAAGAGTTAAACAAATCAAAATATATTTTATATTTGAGATTCTTCAAAGTAGCCACCCTTCACCTTGATGACAGCTTTGCACACTCTTGTTATTTTCTCAACCAGCTTCACCTGGAATGCTTTTCCAACGGTCTTGAAGGAGTTCCCACATAGGCTGAACAATTGTTGGCTGCTTTTCCTTCATTCTGCAGTCCAACTCATCCCAAACCATCTCAATTGGGTTGAGGTCGGGTGATTGTGGAGGCCAGGTAATCTGATTCTCAGGTGCTCAGAAATACGTAAAGTATGTTTCGAATGGCTCTGAGGCAAGTATTGAAATCAAATGTCCTTTGATAAGGAATTCCTGTTAACCACTCTGCCTGTGTCCCAGGTGTGTTGGCCAGTAACGCAAAGACATTGTCCCATGTAACGTGAGGAGCATACTTCCTACTAAAGTAGCTCCATGCCTGGGAGAGTGGATAACGTGGGCTACTCACAGCAGTAGGGGAATTCACAAAGCTAACGTTCTGGCCCCCTAACCAAGTTGACGTTGGCATTGAGTTTCACCACCTTGACTTCTGTAACACTGTGGTATTCTGAATAAAAAGACCAAGAGACCTTTAAATGTGAGCTGTTTAGAGACTTTATATCTCAGTAATCTGACAATACCCTACTAACTGTACTGTTGTGGGTTGTGAAACGTCTTCAAAGCATATTTCAGCTGTGTGTGTTTTTCCTGCGGTTGGCACTGACAGATTGGCACCTCATTCTCAGTCTCTGCATAGGGGAAACTCTGCCAATCCACCTCTCAGTTCAGACAGACAGACTGGCTTAGCATGGCACAGGCCCTGGGACTCCATCCAGGCTGGAAGGCTAAGGCAGGTAGGGACTTGCCGGGCTCTGGTCTGGCCCTGGTCTGGTCTACATCGGTCAACCATGATGCAGGAAGTGGAGGGCCGAGCCCCCTCTCTGGACTTCCTGCTAGCTTCACTTCCTGTACGTCCTGTTCTCAGTAATCCCTGTCATCTTTAGTCTCTGCATGGTTTTGTGAAAGATCAGAGGAATTCTATATTTTTTATTTGATTTATATATTTAAAAACAAATGACCTGTTTTTCTCCTCAATTTGTAGTTACAGTCTTGATTCATAACTGCAACTCCCGTACGGACTCAGAAGAGGTCGAAGGAAACACGATCCTCTGAAACACGATCCCGCCAAGCCGCACTGCTTCTTGACACAATTCTCGCTTAACCTGGAAGACAGCCGCACCAATGTGTTGGAGGAAACACCGTACACCTGGCAACCATGTCAGCGTGCAGGCGCCCAGCCCGCTACAGGAGTTGCTAGAGCGCGATGGGACAAAGACATCCTGAGTTTTACCAGTGGCCTATTCTCCAGGTGTTACCACTTCACACTCTCTTCACTTACAATTTAAGGCAATTAAATGAACGTGAAGAACTGTTGGACTTCATTCCCAGTGATACAAAAAAATTATCAGCCGCCGTCTCTATCGCAAAGTGCGATATTGCCACTTCTCACGTAACAAGCCATAGGAAACTGATAGGAGACTCATAGGAGACTCAGGAAACGCATAGGAGACTCAGGAAACGCATAGGAGACTCATAGGAAACTCATAGGAGACTCATAGGAGACTGAAACTCATAGGAGACTCATAGGAAATGCATAGGAGACTGAAACTCATAGGAAATGCATAGGAGACTCATAGGAGACTCATAGGAAATGCATAGAACACTCATAGAACACTCATAGGAGACTCATAGGAGACTCATAGGAGACTCCGGCCTAGCATGGGGATCTCTACATCACAGGGGTCTCTAATATTTAACATGTACCTGTGGACTGTGGGTGGTGGATATGGTGGCAAACCACAGAGCAGCATAGCTCGGCTGCCGATTTCCTTCACTGGGGGCACGAGTGTGAACGAGTGTTCAGAACCAGTCAGTCATCTTGTGTGGGTTCTGACACTTCAAGTCTTTTACTGACTCTAAACAGGCTCAGGCAGTATCAGAGAGAAAGTTGGTTTGATCAAAATCCCATTTTATTAATCACATGCTTCGTAAACAACAGGTGTATGCTAAAAGTGAAATGCTTACCAACAACGCAAGGAGAAAAATAATTGAGAAATAATAGAAAAGTTAAACGTATAATAATGAAGTAATAATAGATGCATAATGAGTAATGATCTACCTAGTAGTGGTTTTACTGACTCTGGAATGGCTCAGGCAGTATCACAGAGACAGATGGTTTGATCTACCTAGTAGTGGTTTTACTGACTCTGGAATGGCTCAGGCAGTATCACAGAGACAGACGGTTTGATCTACCTAGTAGTGGTTTTACTGACTCTGGAATGGCTCAGGCAGTATCACAGAGACAGACGGTTTGATCTACCTAGCAGTAGTTCACGTGTGGCCCACGTCTCCTTCCTTACAAGCTTTACTCTGATTTTGTTCCCTTGGCCAAATACTCAATTACTACATCTACAACCCAATATGTTACATTTTGCAAAGCCTTTAAATCCTGAATGTCTTTAAATATAACCAAATATCTCCACTGCTCACGATTCGGGTATGAAGCATACTACATTGTATTGGTATGGCGTCTTGGTGTAGTGTGGCCCAAACCCTCTTTAACTCAGTTCAGGTTAAGGCTATAGGGCTATAGGACCATGGCTGAGAGAATTACAGGCTTTACAGGCCATTCTCTAAGCAGAGGTTGTAGGGGAGTATCTGGGTTGTAGCTGGGCGTACTCCCTTCAGGAAATTAAAAGCTGGAGCTACTTCCTTCAGACTCCCTATACCCTCTCATCTGCTGCCAGTAATGAATAGCAAACTATTAGTCTTCAACTTCCTTCTTCCCCTTGTGTTTGTATAAAGGCACTCACCTTGGTACCGAGGCTATCAACGCAGACAACCTGTAGTTTGACGTTATATACACTGAGTGTACAAAACATTAAGCTCTTTCCATGACATAGACTGACCAGGTGAATCCAGGTGTAAGCTATGATCCCTTATTGATGTCACTTGTTAAATCCACTTCAATCAGTGTAGATGAAGGGAAGAATACAGGTTAAAGAATGATTTTTAAGCCTTGAGACAATTGAGATGAATTGTGTGTGTGTGTGTGCCATTCAGAGGGTGAATGGGCAAGACACAAGATTTAAGTGCCTTTGAACGGGGCATGGTAGTAGGTGCCAGAAACACCAGTTTGTGTTAAGAACTGCAACGTGGCTGGGTTTTTCATGATCAACATTTTCCTGTGTGTATCAAGAATGGTCTACCACCCAAAAGACATCCAGCTAACTTGACACAACTGTGAGAAGCATTGGAGTCAACATGGGCCAGCATCTCTGTGGAATGCTTTCGTACTGTTATAATCTCCACCCGGCACAGCCAGAAGAGGACTGGCCACCCCTCAGAGCCTGGTTCCTCTCTAGGTTTCTTCCTAGGTTGGTGCCTTTCTAGGGAGTTTTTCCAATCCACCAAGCTTCTTCTATCTGCATTTCTTGCGGTTTGGGGTTTTAGGCTGGGTTTCTGTGCAGCACTTTGTGCTACACTTGCATGTTAACATTAGAAGCCTCCTCCCTAAGTTTGTTTTATTCACTGCTTTAGCACACTCTGCCAACCGGGATGGCCTAGCCGCGTCTAAATCCTGGCGTCGGTTGACCACCAAAAACCCTGAAATTTCCATCCCTAACTATAACATTTTCCGACAAGATAGAACTGCCAAAGGGGGCGGAGTTGCAGTCTACTGCAGAGATAGCCTGCAGAGTTCTGTCTTACTATCCAGGTCTGTGCCCAAACAATTCGAGCTTCTACTTTCAAAAATCCATCTTTCCAGAAACAAGTCTCTCACCGTTTCCGCTTGCTATAGACCACCCTCTGCCCCCAGCTGTGCCCTGGACACCATATGTGAATAGATTGCCCCCCATCTATATTCAGAGAACATGCTTAACACCCCAGCCATCCTACAATCTAAGCTTAATGCCCTCAATCTCACACAAATTATCAATTAACCTACCAGGTACAACCCCAAATCCGTAAACACGGGCACCCTCATAGATATCCTCCTAACCAACTTGCCTTCTAAATATATCTCTGCTGTCTTCAACCAAGATCTCAGTGATCATTGCCTCATTGCCTGCATCCGTAATGGGTCTGCGGTCAAACGACCACCCCTCATCACTGTCAAACGCTCCCTAAAACACTTCAGCGAGCAGGCCTGTCTAATCAACCTGGCCCGGGTATCCTGGAAGGATATTGACCTCATCCCGTCAGTAGAGGATGCCTGGTTATTCTTTAAAAGTGCCTTCTTCACCATCTTAAATAAGCATGCCCCATTCAAAAAATGTAGAACCAGGAACAGATGTAGCCCTTGGTTCACTCTAGACCTGACTGCCCTTGACCAGCACAAAAACATCCTGTGGTGTACTGCATTAGCATCGAATAGCCCCTGTGATATGTAACTTTTCAGGGAAGTTAGGAACCAATATACACAGGCAGTTAGGAAAGGTAAGGCTAGCTTTTTCAAACCGACATTTGCATCCTGTAGCACAAACTCAAAAATGTTCTGGGACACTGTAAAGTCCATGGAGAATAAAAACACCTCCTCCCAGCTGCCCACTGCACTGAGGTTAGGAAACACTGTCACCACCGATAAATCCACGATAATTGAGAATTTCGATAAACATTTTTCTACGGCTGGCCATGCTTTCCACCTGGCTACCCCTACCCCGGTCAACAGCCCTGCACCCCCCACAGCAACTCGCCCAAGTCTCCCCCATTTCTCCTTCACCCAAATCCAGATAGCTGATGTTATGAAAGAACTGCAAAGTCTGGACCCCAACAAATCAGCCGGGCTAGACACTCTTGACCCAAACTGCTACAGACCTATACGTATCCAACCCTACCTTTCTAAGGTCTTTGAAAGCCAAGTTAACAAAGAGATTACCGACCATTTCGAATCCCACCGTACCTTCTCCGCTATGCAATCTGGTTTCAGAGCTGGTCATGGGTGCACCTCTGTCAGGCGTACTTGTGGTGAAGTGAAGTCAGGTGCAGGAGAGCAGAGGATTGTGAACAGGCGCACACTTTATTTCGGCAGGAGAGAGATTACAGACAGACGCAGCTGCGTCAAAAAACCTCCAGCCAACAAGGCAAAGTGTAAAGTGCGCAAAAAACAGTCACAAAACATAAATGTTTAACAATTCAAACAAGCTTCGTGAAATAACACGCCAGCCTGGCGCGTTACAAAACACGTAACACACAAAGACATGAGGGGGAACAGAGGAATAAATACATGTAGTGTGATTGGGGAATGAAAACCAGGTGTGCAGGGAACAAGACAAAACAAATGGATAAATGAAAAATGGAGCGGCGATGGCTAGAAAGCCTGTGATGTCGACCGCCGAACACCGCCCAAACAAGGAGAGGAGCCGACTTCGGTGGAAGTCGTGACAACCTCAGCCATGCTCAAGGTCCTAAACGATATCATAACCACCATCGATAAGACACAATACTGTGCAGCCGTCTTCATCGACCTGGCCAAGGCTTTCGACAAGCTTCAATGCCATACAACTCTCCTTCCGTGGCCTCCAACTGCTCTTAAATGCAAGAACAACTAAATGCATGCTCTTCAACCGATTGCTGCCTGCACCTGCCCGCCCGTCCAGCATCACTACTGTGGATGGTTCTGACTTAGAATATGTGGATGACTACAAATACCTAGGTGTCTGGTTAGACTGTAAACTCTCCTTCCAGACTCACATTAAACATCTCAAATCCAAAATTAAATCTAGAATCGGCTTCCTATTTCGCAACAAAGCATCCTTCACTCATGCTGCCAAACATACCCTCGTAAAACCGACTATCCTACCGATCCTCGACTTCGGCGATGTCATTTACAAAATAGCCTCCAACGCTCTACTCAACAAATTGGATGCAGTCTATCACAGTGCCATCCATGTTGTCACCAAAGACCCATATACTACCCACCACTGCGTCCTGTACGCTCTCGTTGGCTGGCCCTCGCTTCATACTCGTCGCCACACCCACTGGCTCCAGGTCATCTACAAGTCTCTGCTAGGTAAAACCCTGCCTTATCTCAGCTCACTGGTCACCATAGCAGCACCCACCCATAGCACGCGCTCCAGCAGGTATATTTCACTCGTCACCCCCAAAGCCAATTCCTCCTTTGGCCGCCTTTCCTTCCAGTTCTCTGCTGCCAATGACTGGAACAAACTGCAAAAATCACTGAAGCTGGAGACTCATATCTCCCTCACTAACTTTAAGCACCAGCTGTCAGAGCAGCTCACAGATCATTGCACCTATACATACCCCATCTGTAAATAGCCCATCCAACTACCTCATCCCCGTATTGTATTTATTTATTAAATTTGCTATTTATTGCCTAACCTCCCTTATCTTACCTCATTTGCACACACTGTATATAGACTTTTTTCTACTGTATTATTGACTGTATGTTTGTTTATTCCATGTGTAACTCTGTGTTGTTGTATGTGTCGAACTGCTTTGCTTTATCTTTGTAGTCGCTGCTAAAGGTGCTTCAACAAATTACTGATTAAAGCGTCTGAATACTTGTGTAAATGTGATATTTATGTTTTTTGTATTTTTAAAATATTTGCAAGATGTTCTAAAAACCTGCTTTGTCATTATGGGAAATTGGATGTAGACTGAGGGATTTTAAATCAATTTTAGAATAAGGCTGTAACGTAACAAAATGTGGAACCCTCAAAGCTCATCACTAAGCTAAGGATCCTGGGATTAAACACCTCCCTCTACAACTGGATCCTGGACTTCCTGGCGGGCCGCCCCCAGGTGGTGAGGGTAGGTAGCAACACATCTGCCACACTGATCCTCAACACTGGAGCCCCCCAGGGGTGCGTGCTCAGTCCCCTCCTGTACTCCCTGTTCACCCACGACTGCATGGCCAGGCACGACTCCAACACAATCATTAAGTTTACAGACAACAGCAGTGGTAGGCCTGATCACCGACAAGGACGAGACAGCCTATAGGGAGGAGGTCAGAGACCTGGCCGGGTGGTGCCACAATAACAACCTATCCCTCAACGTAACCAAGACTAAGGAGATGATTGTGGACTACAGGAAAAGGAGGACCAAGCACGTCCCCATTCTCATCGACGTGGCTGTAGTGGAGCAGGTTGAGAGCTTCAAGTTCCTTGGTGTCCACATCAACAACAAACTAGAATGGTCCAAACACACCAAGACATTCGTAAAGCCTATTCCCCCTCAGGAAACTAAAAAGATTTGGCATGGGTCCTGAGATCCTCAAAAGGTTCTACAGCTGCAACATCGAGAGCATCCTGACTGGTTGCATCACTGCCTGGTACGGCAATTGCTCGGCCTCTGACCGCAAGGCTCTACAGAGGGTAGTGCGTTTGGCCCAGTACATCACTGGGGCTAAGCTGCCTGCCATCCAGGACCTCTACACCAGGTGGTGTCAGAGGAAGGCCCTAAAAATTGTAAAAGACCCCAGCCACCCCAGTCATAGACTGTTCTCTCTACTACCGCATGGCAAGCGGTACCAGAGTGCCAAGTCTAGGACAAAAAGGCTTCTCAACAGTTTTTACCCCCATGCCATAAGACTCCTGAAAAGGTAATCAAATGGCTCCCCAGACTATTTGCATTGTGTGCCCCCCAACCCCTCTTTTTACGCTGCTGCTACTCTCTGTTTATCGTATATGCATAGTCACTTTAACTGTACATTCATGTACATACTACCTCAATTGGGCCGACCAACCAGTGCTCCCGCACATTGGCTAACCGGGCTATCTGCATTGTGTCCCGCCCCCCACCAACCTTCAACCCCTCTTTTACGCTACTGCTACTCTCTGTTCATCATATATGCATAGTCACTTTAACCATATCTACATGTACATACTACCTCAATCAGCCTGACTAACCGGTGTCTGTATGTAGCCTCGCTACTTTTATAGCCTCGCTACTGTATATAGCCTATCTTTTTACTGTTGTTTTATTTCTTTACTTACCTATTGTTCAACTAACACCTTTTTTGCACTATTGGTTAGAGCCTGTAAGTAAACATTTCACTGTAAGGTCTACACCTGTTGTATTCGGCGCACGTGACAAATAAACTTTGATTTGATTTGAAAAAGTCAAGGGGTCTGAATACTTTCCGAAGGCACTGTGTGTGTATATATATTGATATATATACACTGCTCAAAACAATAAAGGGAACACTAAAATAACATATCCTAGATCTGAATGAATGAAATAATCTTATTAAATACTTTTTTCTTTAGATAGTTGAATGTGCTGACAACAAAATCACACAAAAATAATCAATGGAAATCCAATTTATCAACCCATGGAGGTCTGGATTTGGAGTCACACTCAAAATTAAAGTGGAAAACCACACTACAGGCTGATCCAACTTTGATGTAATGTCCTTAAAACAAGTCAAAATGAGGCTCAGTAGTATGTGTGGCCTCCACGTGCCTGTATGACCTCCCTACAACGCCTAGGCATGCTCCTGATGAGGTGGTGGATGGTCTCCTGAGGGATCTCCTCCCAGACCTGGACTAAAGCATCCACCAACTCCTGGACAGTCTGTGGTGCAACGTGGCGTTGGTGGATGGAGCGAGACATGATGTCCCAGATGTGCTCAATTGGATTCAGGTCTGGTGAACAGTCCATAGCAGCAATGCCTTCCTCTTGCAGGAACTGCTGACACACTCCAGCCACATGAGGTCTAGCATTGTCTTGCATTAGGAGGAACCCAGGGCCAACCGCACCAGCATATGGTCTCACAAGGGGTCTGAGGATCTCATCTCGGTACCTAATGGCAGTCAGGCTACCTCTGGCGAGCACATGGAGGGCTGTGCGTCCCCCCAAAGAAATGCCACCCCACACCATGACTGACCCACCGCCAAACCGGTCATGCTGGAGGATGTTGCAGGCAGCAGAACGTTCTCCACGGCGTCTCCAGACTCTGTCACGTCTGTCACATGTGCTCAGTGTGAACCTGCTTTCATCTGTGAAGAGCACAGGGCGCCAGTGTTGAATTTGCCAATCTTGGTGTTCTCTGGCAAATGCCAAACGTCCTGCACGGTGTTGGGCTGTAAGCACAACCCCCACCTGTGGACGTCGGGCCCTCATACCACCCTCATGGAGTCTGTTTCTGACCGTTTGAGCAGACACATGCACATTTGTGGCCTGCTGGAGGTCATTTTGCAGGGCTCTGGCAGTGCTCCTCCTGCTCCTCCTTGCACAAAGGCGGAGGTAGCGGTCCTGCTGCTGGGTTGTTGCCCTCCTACGGCCTCCTCCACATCTCCTGATGTACTGGCCTGTCTCCTGGTAGCGCCTCCATGCTCTGGACACTACGCTGACAGACACAGCAAACCTTCTTGCCACAGCTCGCATTGATATGCCATCCTGGATGAGCTGCACTACTTGAGCCACTTGTGTGGGTTGTAGAATCCGTCTCATGCTACCACTAGAGTGAAAGCACTGCCAGCATTCAAAAGTGACCAAAACATCAGCCAGGAAGCATAGGAACCGAGAAGTGGTCTGTGCAGAGCCACTCCTTTATTGGGGGTGTCTTGCTAATTGCCTATAATTTCCACCTGTTGTCTATTCCATTTGCACAACAGCATGTGAAATGTATTGTCAATCAGTGTTGCTTCCTAAGTGGACAGTTTGATTTCACAGAAGTGTGATTGACTTGGAGTTACATTGTGTTGTTTAAGTGTTCCCTTTATTTTTTTGAGCAGTATATATATAAATAAACCACATTTGTTTGGGTATGTGGATCCAATTTGTACTGCTACAAACTAATGTGGTGGAGGTGGTCTCTATATTTAGGTACTGTGTGGTACCAGAGACTCACCTGTGGCCCAACACCACTTTGTGATTCTAAAAGCAACACATTGAAAAGTCAGTTAGTTGGCATTTCTGTGTTGTGAAGAACCACTCCTTGATTACGTAGCTAGGTTCTGAAGGCCCTGCATTAGATGGTATAAATAGAAGTCATTTTGAAAAAGTAGAATACTAGTAGGCGTTTGGCTTACCTCTCAAAGAAAACTACAAATTAGTTCCACAACAAGCATCATCGTCAACCATCAGACATGGTTAGTAGCCAATGTGGTCATTAGCGGCGTTGTTTTAGAAACACTGGCGTGAGGTATTCAAAAAATGCTTTCCCTGCTTCAGTTGTGTCCTTATAATGGTAGGAAAAACAAACGTCCACACGTCAAAGAGGGTCGGTGAGAGTTCAAGAGGCTGCTGTTCGGCTTCATTTTTACATTTTAGTCTTTTAGCAGGCGCTCTTATCCAGAGCGACCTACAGAAGGAATTAGGGTTAAGTGACTTGCTCAAAGGCACATTGACAGATTGTTTCACTTAGTCGGCTCAGGAATTCAAACCAGCAACTTTTCAGCTACCGGACAAACGCTTTTAACTGCTAGGCTACCTGTCACCCACATATGCAATTAAAGGCCATTGTTAATTAGATCTAGACGTATGGCTTTGACTGAGATGGTGCTTTGACTTCTTGAACATTTCATACTTTCAACTTGCACTGGAGTTCCTACAGATTTTCCCGTGGGAACTCTGTCTACTGTAGACTATGAGGAAATATGTAGGACATATTCTGTCCTTTCATTGTCTTTCTCAATAGAACTCTTTAGAATATGATTCTAAAAAACACAGGCCACAAAGTGTTCACTCGAGAGGTTGTTGACACAGATGAGCACAACCTGAGATGTATGATAGAAGACACTGATGAATTGATAAACTGTGTTATGATCCTGTACATTATGTTTAATTGGGGATTCATGGAAATATAATCATTAGGAACCTGATCCTTTCTCTCCAGGGAGGAGTCTTTCAAAATCGAAAGAAAACTTATGTTAATGTCAACTGTAATTTTCCAAAGGTATAGGATCAAACGTTCTGTAGTGGCAGCAGGTCCAAAAAAAATTAGATTCTCCATCTCCCTATCTTGAATTTGAATGTGTTGTTTTGATAGACTGGATGGAGGCCAATGTAACAGTAGAGATTCCCAAATGGCCCCCTATTCCCTATGCAGTGCACTACTTTTGACCAGGGGAGTAGGGTGCATTTGATATAAACAGAGTAGGGTCCATTTGATATAAACAGAGTAGGGTACATTTGATATAAACAGAGTAGGGTGCATTTGATACGCAACTACAGTAAAGCTTTCTTATTGGCCAAAACTCACAGTAAAGCTTCCTTATTGGCCAAAACTCACAGTAAAGCTTCCTTTGTTTATCATATATCCTGATGTGTAGTCACCTTACCCCTATACATACAGTATCTACCCTTACCACTCCAGTATTCCACCACATTTTAAATATGGCACTAACCATAGAACTGACCCTGTGTATAGCTACTGACCCTGGAACTGACCCTGTTTATAACTACTGACCCTGGAACTGACCCTGTATATATATATTTTTAAATTATTTATTACAAAAACAAGTCTATATACAATGTGAGCAAATGAGGTGAGATAAGGGAGGTAAAGGCAATAAAAAGGCCACGGTGGCGAAGTAAATACAATATATCAATTAAAACACTGGAATGGTAGATTTGCAGTGGATGAATGTGCAAAGTAGAAATACTGGGGTGCAAGGGAGCAAAATAAATAAATAAATAAATAAACATGGCAGCGAAGTAAATACAGTTGTCACGCCCTGACCTGAGAGAGACGGTTTATTTCTCTATTTTGTTAGGTCAGGGTGTGGTGTGGGCATTTTATGTTTTGTATTTCTTTGTTTTGGGCCGAGTATGGTTCCTAATCAGAGGCAGCTGTCTATCGTTGTCTCTGATTAGGAATCATACTTAGGCAGCCTTTTCCCACCTGTGTTTGTGGGTAGTTGTTTTCTGTTTTGTTTTCTGTACCTGACAGAACTGTGCGTGTTTGGTTTCCCTTTGTTATTTTTGTTTGAGTGTTTGTTTAATTCTAATAAAAGATCATGAACACATGCCACGCTGCATCTTGGTCCACTCATTACGACAGCCGTTACAACAATATAGCAAGTAAAACACTGGAATGGTAGATTTGCAATGGATGAATGTGCAAAGTAGAAATACTGGGGGTGCAAAGGAGCAAAATAAATAAATAAATACAGTAGGGGAAGAGGTAGTTGGATGGGCTAATTATAGATGGGCTATGTACAGGCGCAGTAATCTGTGAGCTGCTCTGACAGATGGTGCTTAAAGCTAGTGAGGGAGATAAGTGTTTCCAGTTTCAGAGATTTTTGTAGTTCGTTCCAGTCATTGGCAGCAGAGAACTGGAAGGAGAGGCGGCCAAAGGAGGAATTGGCTTTGGGGGTGACCAGAGAGATATACCTGCTGGAGCGCGTGCTACAGGTGGGTGCTGCTATGGTGACCAGTGAGCGGAGATAAGGGGGGACTTTACCTAGCAGGGTCTTGTAGATGACCTGGAGCCAGTGGGTTTGGCGACGAGTATGAAGCGAGAGCCAGCCAACGAGAGCGTACAGGTCGCAGTGGTGGGTAGTATATGGGGCTTTGGTGACAAAACGGATGGCACTATATATATATATATATATATATATATATATATAATAAAAATAAACTAATATATCTTGATTACATAAATATTCAACCCCCTGAGTCAATACATGTTAGAATCCCTTTTGGCAGTGATTACAGCTGTGAGTCTTTCTGGTTTCTGGGTAAGTCTCTAAGAGCTTTGCACACCTGGATTGTACAATATTTGCACATTATTCTTAAAAAATATTCTTCATGCTCTGGTTGTTGATCATTGCTAGACACCCATTTTAAAGTCTTGTCATAGATTTTCAAGACGATTTAAGTGGAAACTGTAACAAGGCCACTCAGGAACATTCAATATTGTCTTGGTAAGCAATTCAAGAAGAGTGGTACTCAGTGATGTGCTGGATTTGCCCCAAACATAACACTTTGTATTCAGGATATAAAGTTCATTTCTTTGCCACATTTTTTGCAGTTTTACTTTAGTGCCTTATTGCAAACAGGATGTATGTTTTGGAATTGAAAAACATTTGTACATTCTTGCTTCTTTTCACTCATTTAGATTAGTGTTGTTGATTAACTACAATGTTATTGGTCAATCCCCAGTTTTCTCCTATCACAGCTATTAAACTCTAACTGTTTTAATAAAGTCACCACTGGCATGGTGAAATCCCAGGGCGGTTTCCTACCTCTCCGCAACTGAATTAGGAAGGACGCCTGTATCTTTGTAGTGACTGGATCTAAACTGTAATTAATAACTTTACCATGCTCAAAGGGATATTCAATGTCTGCTTTTTTGTTTACCCATCTACCAATAGGTGCCCTTCTTTGAGAGACATTGAAAAACCTCCCTGGTGTTTGTGGTTCAATCTGTGTTTGAAATTCACTGCTCAACTGAGGGACCTTACTGATAATTGTATGTGTGGAGTACAGAGATGAGGTAGTCATTCAAAAATCATGTTAAAACACTATTATTGCACACAGAGGGCTTCCATGCAACTTACTTTGTGACTTTTTAAGCACATTTTTACTCCTGAACCTATTTAGGCTTGCCATAACAAAGGTGTTCAATACTTATTGACTCAAGACATTTCAGCTTAATTCGTTTTTTTTTTATTTATGGGAAAAAAAGCATAATTCCACTTTGCCAGTGACACAAAATGTCTGTTTAATACATATTCAGGCTGTAACACAGCAACATTTCAAGGGGTGTGAATACTTCCTGATGTATAATGAGTGTTGAGACAGGAGGGGGGGCTATTTTAGATGATTTGTCTGAGGTCCAACTTCCTCTCATGTGGAATCTACAATTTTACTTGATATAGTATTTACTTTAGATAGAGTTATTGCAGATACAGTACTGTACAGTGCCTTTGGAAAGTATTCAGATCCCTTGACTTTTTCGACATTTTGTTATGTTACAGCCTTATTCTAAAATTGATTCAATAAATGTAAAAAAATCCTCAGCAATCTACACACAATACCCCATAATGACAAAGTGAAAACAGATTTTTAGAAATGTTAGCATTTACATAAGTATTCAGACCCTTTGCTATGAGACTCGAAATTGAGCTCCGGTGCATCCTGTTGATTGGAGTCCACCTGTGATTGGACATGTCAAAGCAAAAACCAAGCCATGAGGTCAAAGGAATTGTCCTTAGAGTTCCGAGACAGGATTGTGACGAAGCACAGATCTGGAGAAGGGTACCCCATAAATTCTGCAGCATTGAAGGTCTCCAAGAACACAGTGGCCTCCATCATTCTTAAATGGAAGAAGTTTGGAACCACCAAGACTCTTCCTACAGCTGGCAACCTGACAAAACTGAGCAATCGGGGGAGAAGGGCCTTGGTCAGGGAGATTACCAAGAACCCGATGGTCACTCTGACAGAGCTCTGGAGTTCCTCTGTGGAGATGGGAGAACCTTCCAGAAGGACAACCATTTCTGCAGCACTCCACAAATCAGGCTTTTATGGTAGTGGCCAGATTGATGCCACTCCTCAGTAAAAGGCACATGACAGCCTGCTTGGAGTTTGCCAAAAGGCACCTAAAAGACTATCAGATCATGAGAAACAAGATTCTCTGGTCTGATGAAACCAAAATTGAACTGTTTGGCCTGAATGCCAAGCGTCACGTCGGGAGGAAACCTGGCACTATCCCTACGGTGAAGCATGGTGGTGGCAGCATCATGCTGTGGGGATGTTTTTCAGCTGCAGGAACTGGGAGACTAGTCAGGATTGAGGGGAAGATGAACAAAGCAAAGTACAGAGAGATCCTTAATGAAAACCTGCTCCAGAGCACTCAGGACCTCAGACTGGGGCGAAGGTTCACCTTCCAACAGGACAACGACCCTAAGTACCCAGCCAAGACAATGCAGGAGTGGCTTCGGTACAAGTCTCTGAATGTCCTTGAGTGGCCCAGCCAGATCCCGGACTTGAACCTGATCGAACATCTCTGGAGAGACCTGAAAATAGCTGTGCAGCAACACTCCCTATCCAACCTGACAGAGCTTGAGAGAATCTGCAGAGAAGAATGGGAGAAACTCCCCAAATACATGCATGCCAAGCTTGTAGCGTCATACCCAAGAAGACTCGACGCTGTAATCGCTGCCAAAGGTGATTCAAAAAAAGTACTGAGTAAAGGGTCTGAATACTTATGTAAATGTGACATTTCAGTGTTATTATTTTTTATAAATTAGCAAAAATGTCTAAAACTGTTTTTGCTTTGTCATTATGGGGTATTGTGTGTCGATTGATGATGAAAAAAAACAATTTATTACATTTTAGAATAAGGCTGTAACATAACAAAATGTGGAAAAATTCAAGGGGTCTGAATACTTTCTGAATGCACTGTACAGTACTGTGTCTACAGTAAATGATATATAAAGTACTGTATCTACAGTAAATTATATATAAAGTATTGTGTCTACAGTAAATGATATATAAAGTACTGTGTCTACAGTAAATAAAACATCAATTAAAATTGGAGATTCCACATGAGAGGAAATTGGACCTTGGACAAATCATCTAAAATAGCCCCCCCTCCTGTCTCAAAACGAACACCTGCTCTTTCCATGACATAGACTGACCAGGTGAATCCAGGTGAAAGATATGATACCTTATTGATGTCACTTGTTAAATCCACTTCAATCAGTGTAGATCAGTGGTCACCAATCTTTTCTGAGTCAAGATCAGTTTCTCAGTCAAAAAGCAAGCCAAGATCTAGCACTCAGATTTTTTTTAAACATTATTTAAATGTGTTGACAGTGCTGAAATAAACTTAGAAATGAACTCACTCATAAAAACAGATGCTCTTTTCTGTATTATTTGACAGCCTCTCTCTGGTCATGGTTTTAAAAGTTAGGAAATCTTACGTAGGCTAGTATCAAACTTAGCTGTGAGCGGGGAAGCTGTAGCTAGGCACGGTGATTTTAGCTATCCGCTTGACCTGCGCAGTAGACGGACTCAATTTAGCCACAGATCTCCGTGTTGGCAGAGTTTTTTTTTTAAGACAAATGAAAAGTAAAAAATTGGGAACACTTTGCCTACCCGGTGCGCAGGCCTTCTGAATCAAGTGCACCTACCGACAAGAGCGCAAAATGAAAAAAAAGCAACGCAAGCCTATATGCCTTTATCGTTGGCTTTACTACAGCAATGTTTGGTGATCGACTAGGAATGCCTTGAAGATCGACCAGTCTATCGCAATTGAACGGTTGGTGACCACTGGTGTAGATGAAGGGGAGGAGACAGGTTTAGCCTTGAGACAATTGAGACATGGATTGTGAATGTGTGCCATTCAGAGACAGTGCCTTTGAACAAGGTATGGTAGTGAGCTGCTCTGACAGATGGTGCTTAAAGCTAGTGAGGGAGATAAGTGTTTCCAGTTTCAGAGATTATTGTAGCTCGTTCCAGTCATTGGCAGCAGAGAACTGGAAGGAGAGACGGCCAAAGGAGGAATTGGCTTTGGGGGTGACCAGAGAGATATACCTGCTGGAGCGCGTGCTACAGGTGGGTGCTGCTATGGTGACCAGTGAGCGGAGATAAGGGGGGACTTTACCTAGCAGGGTCTTGTAGATGACCTGGAGCCAGTGGGTTTGGCGACGAGTATGAAGCGAGGGCCAGCCAACAAGAGCGTACAGGTCGCAGTGGTGGGTAGTATATGGGGCTTTGGTGACAAAACGGATGGCACTGTGATAGACTGCTTCCAGTTTATTGAGTAGGGTATTGAAGGCTATTTTGTAAATGACATCGCCGAAGTCGAGGATCGGTAGGATGGTCAGTTTTACGAGGGTATGTTTGGTAGCATGAGTTAAGGATGCTTTGTTGCGAAATAGGAAGCCAATTCTAGATTTAACTTTGGATTGGAGATGTTTGATGTGAGTCTGGAAGGAGAGCTTACAGTCTAACCAGACACCTAGGTATTTGTAGTTTTCCACATATTCTAAGTCAGAACCGTCCAGAGTAGTGATGCTGGACGGGCGGGCAGGCGCAGGCAGCGATTGGTTGAAGAGCATGCATTTAATTTTACTTGTATTTAAGAGCAGTTGGAGGCCACGGAAGGAAAGATGTATGTCCTTGAAGCTCGTCTGGAGGGTTGTTAACACAGTGTCCAAAGAAGGGCCAGAAGTATACAGAATGGTGTCATCTGCGTAGAGGTGGATCAGAGACTCACCAGCAGCAAGAGCGACATCATTGATGTATACAGAGAAAAGAGTTGGCCCAAGAATTGAACCCTGTGGCACCCCCATAGAGACTACCAGAGGCCCGGACAACAGGCCATCCGATTTGACACATTGAACTCTATCAGATAAGTAGTTGGTGAACCAGGCGATGCAATCATTTGAGAAACCAAGGCTATTGAGTCTGCCGATGAGGATGTGGTGATTGACAGAGTCGAAAGCCTTGGCCAGGTCAATGAATACGGCAGCACAGTATTGTTTCTTATCGATATCGTTTAGGACCTTGAGCGTGGCTGAGGTGCACCCGTGACCAGCTCTGAAATCAGATTGCATAGCGGAGAAGGTGCGGTGGGAACAGGGAACAGCCTATCGGGGAACAGCCTATCGGGGAACTGTAGATACAGTTCTGTATATATGATTTACCTGATTCACTGTATATATGATTTACTGTAGATACAGTTCTGTATATATGATTTACAGTAGATACAGTACTGCATATATGATTTACTGTAGATACAGTACTGCATATATGATTTACTGTAGATACAGTACTGTATATATGATTTACTGTAGATACAGTTCTGTATATATGATTTACTGTAGATACAGTTCTGTATAAATGATTTACTGTAGATACAGTTCTGTATATATGTTCTACTGTAGATACAGTACTGTATAAATGATTTACTGTAGATACAGTACTGTATATATACTTTACAGTAGATACAGTACTGTATATATGATTTACTGTAGATACAGTACTGTATATATGCTTTACAGTAGATACAGTACTGTATATATGATTTACTGTAGAGACAGTACAGTGGTTGTTGAGGCAAGGGACATTGAGGGCTTGGCGAGTAGTAGCCATCAGTAAGGGAGTGCACTTCTTCACCCTTACCCCCACAACAGGATAAACCAACCAGAGAGCTATAGAAGTTCCAGTAATTCTAGTGTGAGAGACCTTTGATCCAGTAGCCAAATGTAGACCCCCAGTTTAGGCCCATTTGTTGATTCCTTGTTCTTATACTTACAGTTTGGGACTTGAAAGGAGTCTAATTTACAGACCTGTGAAAATAACTGTGATAATGGGGCAGTTCCTCTGAACAAAATCATTGGTTTGCAACCACACTATACCCTACCCCTTAGGAAAAAAAGATTGCAGTCAGAGTGCAGTATAACTGCAGTACACTGCAGTATAACTACAGTATGCTGCAAATACTGCATCTAAAAATAACACCTATTTTTTTTACTGCAGTAATTTTGCACTTAGAGTTCAGTATAACTGCAGTTATTCTGCAGTTATTCTGCAATTCTGAGTCCAAAATATCACAGTCGACTGCGGTTACTGCGCTTTTACTACAGTTACTGCACTTTTACTACAGTTACTGCACCTTTACTGCAGTTACTGCACTTTTACTGCAGTTTAAAAACGGCAATCTTTTTTTGTAAGGGTAATGATCACGATGACTTGGGGTGTTTTTCTGAACAAATCTCCCCTCACAGAGGTGTCAAATCATGACTTTGTGTGTATGTTATGCATGGATGTCAATGGGAGATTTGGGGAAAACTTTGGTGAAACATTATTATGCGTGAGTATTGTATCTCAAGATGGGATTCACCCTATACTGCCTCTGTATCTCAAACATCATACAGGCTATTTCTCCTGCTGGCCAAGTTACTATTTATTTATAAAATGTAACCTTTATTTAACTAGGCAAGTCAGTTCAGAACAAATTCTTATTTAAAATGAACAGTGGGTTAATTGTCTTTTTCAGGGGCAGAACAACTGATTTTTTATTTGTCAGCTCAGGGATTTGATCCAGCAACCTTTCGGTTACTGGCCCAACACTCTAACCACTAGGCTACCTGCCGCCCGCTACTATATTGACGTCAATTGGAAATTCTGCGAAATGTACTGATGCAGAAGCCAGGATTCACCCCATCCTGACTATTCATACACACTATATATACAAAAGTATGTGGACACACCTTCAAATGAGTAGATTTGGCTATTTCAGTGACACCTGTTGCTGACAGGTGCTTAAAATCCATCACACAGCCATGCAATCTCCATAGACAAACATTGGCAGTAGAATGGCCTTACTGAAGAGCTCAGTGATTTTCATTGTGGCACCGTCATAGGACGCCACCTTTCCAACAAGTCAGTTTGTCAAATTTCTGCCCTGCTAGAACTTCCCTGGTCAACTGTAAGTGACCGAAACATCTAGGAGCATCAACGGCTCATAAGTTCACAGAACGAGATCCTTAGCGCATAAAAACTGTCCGTCCTCAGTTGCAACACACACTACTGAGTTCTAAACTGCCTCTGGAAGCAACGTCAGAACAATAACTGTTTGTTGGGAGCTTCCTGAAATGGGTTTCCATCGCTGAGCAGTCACACACAAGCCTAAGATCACCATGCGCAATGCCAAGTGTTGGTTGGAGTGGTGTAAAGCTCGCCGTCATTGGACTCTGGAGCAGTGGAAACGTGTTCTCTGGAGTGATGAATCACGCTTCACCATCTGGCAGTCCAACAGACGAATCTGGGTTTGGCAGATGCCAGGAGAACGCTACCTGCCCCAATGCATAGTGCCAACTGTAAAGTTTGGTGGAGGAATAATGGTCTGCTGCTGTTTTTCATGGATCAGGCTAGGCCCCTTAGTTCCAGGGAAGGGAAATCTTAACTCTACAGCATACAATTACATTTTAGACAATTCTGTGCTTCCAGGTTTGTGGCAACAGTTTGGGATGGCCCTTTCCTGTTTCAGCATGACAATGCCCCCGTGCACAAAGCAAGGTCCATACAGAAAGGATTTGTCGAGATCGGTGTGGAAGGACTTGACTGTTCTGCACAGAAACCTGTTCCAACATCTAGTGAAAAGCCTTTCCAGAAGAGTGGAGGCTGTTATAGTAGCAAAGGAGGGGACCAACTCCTTATTACAGTTTTTCTCGATTGTTTACACACATTTTCTGAAAGCATGCCTCATATTCTCAGAACTCTACACACAAATCAAAAAACACACACAATGGGCAAAACCCCTCAATTCTCCAGCAAAATGAAACTTTACTTTCAAAACAATGTTATTTCTTATCAAGATGGTATTTTGTTTTCAAATGACTCACACAAACCATCATATGAATAGACATTTATAAGAACCAGTTGAACACATGTGCTCAATGTAAAACACTATGATGAATGGAAAACACTTCCTCTCCATTCATCATAATGACTTAGGCTTTTTTTTGGTTCAGTGTTGCCATTATTACAGACAGTACATACATAAGTGTGTTGTAAAATATTTGAGAATATTGTTTTTATACTCAGAACACACAAATACACGGTAACAAATATATTTTATTTTTCCCACAAAAACAATGAACACAGTGTACATCCCATTCCCAACCAACACAAAGTTGCACATACAGTGGTCTACATACAAAACAGAAGAATTTAATGAATACAGTTACAGTAAAAAAATATAAAAAATAATGCTGCAACTCTCTTCTGTTGCGGTCTGGCCAAAGCACCTCATCCACAATCACAAGCGATGTTTTCCCTGGCCAAGCAGCGGGGGAAATATCGCCTAGCATGGCGATTCCAGCCATGAAAAGCATCAGCTGCTATATCTCCACATGCGTCTTCCATAGCTTGGAGAAGAGGTATACGCGTTTGTGGATTTCGGTCATACACTTTCCATCTCCAGGCAGAAAAAAATGTCTCAATAGGATTGAGGAATGGAGAATATGGAGGGAGATAAACAACTACAAAGCGTGGCTGGGCAGTGAACCAGTTACGAACCAGAGCAGCCCTGTGGAAACTTACCTTGTCCCAAATGATAACGTACCTGAGCTGCTCTGGGCCGTCTACCTGATCTGGTGGAATGAGTGTGTTGTGTAGGGTGTCCAGGAATGTGATCAGATGGGCGGTGCTGTATTGGTGGCTATTCGCTGCACACATTGTGATGTTCCCTCCGCGCTGGCCAGGGACTTGAACAAAGGCACGCTGACCGATGATATTCCTTCCCCTCTTTCGTCTTTTTGTGAGGTTGAATCCAACCTCAATGAAGATGAACTGGTGCTCCACTGCAGCCACCTCTAGCTCAAGGACTCTCTGAAACACACATGACAATCTCAGAAATAGACATGGAGTGTTCACTATTGTGAAGCACAATAATTATGATTACAATACTGAAATATGTATAATTTATACAGTGTTGAGAGTATGCATTAATTGTGGGATTGTATAGGACTCACTTGCACATAGTTATATCGCAATTCTTTGACTTTTCTGAATTGCATTCAAACGGCACCCTGTAGACCTGCTTCATCCTGAGATTATTTCTGCGCAAGACACGGTCCAGTGTTGATAAGCTTACCCTATCAATATCTCATTGTTTTCTATTGTTTTTCTTTGTATTTGCCGTAATGTTATGGCGTTATTTTCTAGGACCATGTTCATGATTTCAGTTTCCTTTTTAGGAGACAGAACATGTTCCCGACCACCTTGTGTTGGTAATCTTTCAGTTCTGCCAAACAAATAGTCAAATACTGTAAATACAAAGTAGGAATATATTTCCCAAATACTTGAAACATACTTTATTTTTACAGTCCTACAGAACAGTCCACAGGCAATACTGTACTACTGTACTCATTGAGTACTGTATTGATATGCAGTACTGCAATTTTCTAGTGAGAGTAGATTTCTTACCTATTCTCATTTCGGAATGTCCGGATGATGGATGCTACAGTGTACCTGCTCAAATTTGGCTGTACTCTTTGCCCAGCCTCCCTCATTGTTAGACCATGGTTGACCACATGATCAACCAAAGTGGCTCGGATCTCATCAGAGATTACGGTCCTTGGCCTTCCTCGTCATCGTCCTCGTCCTCCCCGTCCTCCGCCTCTTACTCTCACTCCTCTGGCTCTGCCTCTGCTTCCAATGTTGGCATCCATTGCTCCAAAACAGAAGACCTCACCTGTTGCCCTTTTATGCTAAAGCTCTGATTGCTAATTGTAAAACTGTGTGACGGGTGTTTGCCCATGTGATGAGTCAGTGTGCATATTTGAATGGCAGTGTGTTCATTGTGAAAACAAGAGATTTTCTGCATGAAAATTGTGCAAAATGCAAAGAATTGTGTGTAGTGTTTTGAAAAAAGTGTGTTTTAGAACTGCAATTTGAGTGTAAAGCAGGAATTGTGCTTGTAGTTTAGCAGAATTGGTTCAGGGGGTTGGTGCATGAGTTACATGTTGTGGTCATTGTGTCTCAAGTACCAGTATTTGTGTATGACCAATTGAGAAAAACTGTAATGCCCATGATTTTGGAATGAGATGTTCGACGAGCAGGTGTCCACATATTTTCGGTTATGTAGTGTATTTCTCTTCCTAGCAATGAGGTTGATGTATCATCTGTCTAGGCTATGTGGTAGTGCTTCTTCTGTAGGAAGGACCAGTAGAATGGGGGTCTGAATAAACATGGACCATGGCTTGGACCCAAAAAGCACCCTATTCCCTATATAGTGCTCTATATTTGACCAAAGCCATATGGGGAATAGGTTGCCATTTGGGACAGCCCATGGCTGAGGGGGCTAAGGCTGTTCTTCAACCTATTAGTCTCGAGAAAGCTATTTTCCACCCCAACATTGACATTATGCAGAAGTTACAACAATATCTGTACAGGAGATATTTTCCATTCGAGTAATATGTTTGTACATAATTGATCTCTCAGCATCACAAAGAGAGACGACATGGTGGTGTCCGATCTTACATTGACTTTCAATGTTCTTTAAACCTGGTCTCGGAGGGTTAGACAGAACAAGGTACCATGCTACATTCCTCATGTGCCCCTGAGGAAGGCATGTGTGTCTTTAACAGGGACAAAGAAGAGGGTCTATAGACACAGCCCCATTAGGCTCTTTGAATAGGGGCCTAACACTGACTTTGAGACGGATAGCTGGGCTCATGTTGATGATGGTGACAATGTGTTCTAAGTGGACTTTTAGCCTGCACTGGATGTTATTGTACTGCAAGTCCATGCACTATATTTAGACTTTATGCAGTCAGTATTAGACAAAACTAAGACAAAAATATCAGTTCAATATGAAAATAATGGAATGTATGCATTGTGTTTGTGAAAAGACGTGAATACAGACAGAATGGATTTCAACAACTATTTATTGTTTCTGAAGTATATAACAAAATAATTGCTATGGATAAAGACATTATTTTTTTTTTTTACATTGCACAACTAAGTAAAAATGTTTACAGACAACAGGCCTCACTAAATTGTACAAAACTAACGGTAAAAATAAAAATATAAACGATAAACAGAATCCTCATGTCAGTGTGCAAACCGTTTATACATACGGACACACCCCCTTCGTCAGGCAGCGAATCCTGATAAATTATTTAAATAGCATTTATCTACACGAATCGATCTCTCACACACAGAACAGCAAAGACAAAGCAAAACAGAACAATAATTTATCCATTAAAGGAGCACTGGACAAAGGAGACATAAAAGCAAAAATAAAATATTTATATAAAAACAACTCTCCCATTTGACTGTTTTTTTTTACCATAGGGGGATGTTGGATGGGGGGGGGGGGGGGGGGGTCTGTCTTGAAAAGAAAAGTAATAATATTTACAAATTCATGGTACAGTAGCAATAAGATGTTGATCCATTTTGTATTCTGTAAGCGTACAATGAAGAAAAAAAAAACATTTTTTTCGATCAAATTAAAATTATACAACAGCAATGAGGTATTATGTGTACATCAAAGGTTATTTTGTTTTTAATCTCAGAAGAAAAGGATACACCGGTCACATACATGCCATTCTGAGTCAGATGCCTTACTTCTAACCATGGCTATGATGGGATTAGAGTAGGATCCCACTTCTGACACCAAAGGCACCAGTCTGACCGACTCTGGATCAGTTTACACCTTGAACACTGGGGAATAGTCTTTACTTCCTCAAAGTATTTGAATTGTTTGGTACCTACAGCGTAGGCAAAAGTTAACCTTTAAGGATCCGCCCCTTTTTTTCTCTCTCAAATTTTTGCCTAAAATGACATACCCAAATCTAACTGCCTGTAGCTCAGGACTTGAAGCAAGGATATGCATATTCTTGATACCATTTGAAAGGAAACACTTTAAAGTTTGTGGAAATTTTAAATTAATGTAGGAGAATATAACACATTAGATCTGGTAAAAGGTAATACAAAGAAAAAAACATGCGTTTTATTTGTATTTTTTGTACCATCATCTTTGAAATGCAAGAGAAAGGCCATAATGTATTATTAAAGCCCAGGTGCAATTTAGATTTTGGCCAATAGATGGCAGCAGTGTTTGTGCAAAGTTTTAGACGGATCCAATGAACCATTGCATTTCTGTTAAAAAAATTGTCAAGACTGCCCAAATGTGCCTATTTGGTTTATCAATACATTTTCAAGTTCATAACTGTGCACTTTCCTCAAACAGTAGCATGGTATGTATTATTTCACTGTAATAGCTACTGTAAATTGGACAGTGCAGTCAGATTAACAAGAATTTACGCTTTCTTCCAATATCAGATATGTCTATGTCCTGGGAAATGTTCTTGTTACTTACAACCTCATGCTAATCACATTAGGCTACCTTAACTACTTCAACTCAACCGTCAAACAAAATTTCACATTTTAAGCTTCTAAAGATGTTCAATGTTTCTAATTTTATATTTTTTACATTTGTAAAATAAATATAAACAGAATATTTTTTAACATTTAATGTTCGAAATGGAAAGTGTCTTAATAAACAGAATGGCTTTGATTTACTGGCACTGACAATGCCCTTTTTTAATTGGCCCTCCCTTGTCATTTTCTGCAATGGTTTGATATGCTAAGATGGCCGCTCCCATCTTACCCTGAGTATCACTATGTTCCGTTTCAACTGAACTATATAAATCTAATGCCAGCCACAAAGCCTACAAGCAATCATGTATTTGACAAAAAGTATTTTGGCTGGTTTTAATTTTGGTTTGTTTTCTTTTGTCTCCAAGGGAACATATATAGAGGGGTAAAAGCAAGCGTTATATGTCTTCTTATTTACACACATAAACATTTGTATATACATCATACATACATCATCCTCCATATCTTGTTGTTACGCAACTGACTTTCAAGGGCTACAAGCCCTTTCCTGACAAAACTTAAAGTAAAAAAGTCTTATTGCATTCTTCAACCACTGAGCCAAAAAACCTCTGATGATAAGAGTTGTATCGTTCAGAATCTACATCCGCCTAGATTTGTTTTTATATAAACGGAACATTACATAGTCTTTCTTTGGGACGTCCATTCCAGAAAAAACGAGATCGATAGAAAGAGGGATAGCGAGAGATATGTAAAGGTTTGGAAGTGCATAGTCGTCTATCGGGAGACTTTCCCGCACAGGGATGAATGAGGTCCTTCAGGTCAGAAAGAGATCGGCCGGTCGGTTGGGAACATCGGTCGGTCTCTCACTCAGGCAAAGCAAACGGGCTGTTTTTTTCCGTCTCTACCTGCTCTGGGTGGGTAGGAGTTGCTTCTCTGATCTTCGACTGGCAGTCACCCGGATGGTTCTCTGTCCAAACCAGCATTAATTTACCCCGAGGATGACCACAACAGGCCTTCCCCCCTCGCTCCCTTCAGTGTGAGTGCCGCAGAAGAAAAGAGTAGTAGAAAAAACAGTCCCTGGACTTTGTATTGGAATACATATTGTTCATATTTATACAGAAAGGTGCATTGTTCCAAGAGCTTCCTGCTCCGTGCAATTATGCATCTGAAAAAAAACAAAGGACAAAAGTCAAGCATTAACTTAGAACAAAGCCTTAAGTTATGTGGCTTGGTATTTCACATAAGTCTATTGTGAAAGAGATTCCACTAAACAATTGTTGTTGGAGTTATAGTAAGATGTAGAAATGTTCTTGTTGCTTACCTCTGCATTCATACTTGAGGTCTGAGAAGTATACCATCTCTTGCGAGAAGACAAAGAGACCTAGTCTTCCACCTGCATACGTCTTGTCGTATATGCTCCCGGAATCCTTCATGATCTTCTTCCCCTCGTACATGACCACTCTGAAATTAGAAACAAGACTCTTGAGACAAACCATCAGAGGACATACAGTAAATACTGGCATTATGGAAAGCCTCATAACTCTCCACCAGGACAATGAGTCTCCAGTGCTTACCTGATGTGTCCTGTTCTTGGTCTGTGGATCAGGTGCCATCTGTAGGCTGTGAAGTCTTTCCAGCCAACGTTCTTAGGGTCGTGCCACAGAGTCCTCACCTAGAGAAGAAAGGAGAAATATAGGGAGAGTTAGGTGGTGTTGTCCTGAGGTGTTTCCTGTGTGTGTTTGTGTGTTTGTCCATCTTACCTGTCCTGGGGTGTTGCCCGTATGCCAGAGAGCGTTCCTGAGGTGCTCTCCAGGTCCAGTAGTAGAATTGACCACCTTGATGGACAGTCCTGAGTATCCCTGAGCCTTGGTGGGTTTGTTGCTCCAGTAAGTCTGTGTGATCTGCTTCCACATCACCACGTAGAACCTAGAGCTGGACTGGTAGCCGAACACAAAGCCGGCGTAGTCATCATCTCTCTCTGTATTGATGAAGAAGGTTCCACTGAAGTCCACCGAGTTGAACTCATCAAAACCTGGGAATGGAGAAACAGAGAAGATGTCAGTGAGAGGATGGTGTTTTTTTAGGCTTGGGTTATTTTGAGATATCCCAAAGTCTAGAATCAATCAATCAAGCCACCCGCCCACCCACCCACCCACCAACCAACCAACCAACCAACCACACACCCGCCCACCCACCAACCAACCAACCACACACCCACCCACCCAACCAATCCACTCACCAACAGCAATGCCAGGGTCACAGTTGACGGTCTGGACCAGCTCTTTGCCTTGATGTCTTACCACCCAGTTGGGGTCGATCTGGGACGTTCCCTTGGGGTCCAGGGGAACCATCTGGAACTTCCTGAAGTCCGTCTCGCTGATGTCAAAGTTCTCCGGACACACGTCGTAGATGTCAGGGACGTTGTCTTGGTCAAAGTCGTCTTTGCAAACATCTCCGCGACCATCACCTGGAAGAAGATCGAAAGTTCAGTACATAACATGTTTTAGGATGAAGCAGCTAATGAATTTAACCATTAATTCATGTCAAGAACTTTATTAGTTGAATAAGAAATTGAACTCCAATTTTATCTCGTATCTCTCCTATTCTTCATTTAACTCACCATCAGAGTCGAGCTGGTCAGGGTTGAAGGCCAGTCTGCAGTTGTCTTTCTCATCAGGGATCCCGTCGTTGTCATCATCGTGGTCGCAGGCGTCTCCCTTGCCGTCTTTGTCATGGTCGGCCTGGTTAGCGTTGGGGATGTAGGGGCAGTTGTCCAGGTTATTCTGGTGGCCGTCCTCATCAATGTCCTGGTTGCTGTCACACTTGTCTCCCACACGGTCGTCATCAGAGTCAACCTGTAGAGGTAAATGGAGATTTACATTAGCATGCTAGCTAATGTTAGCGGTTGCAACACAGTAGATACACCTGTTGGTGGTATTTATTTAACATATTGTGAGTTGACGGAGATTATTTAACATATTGTGAGTTGGTGGTATTTATTTAACGTATTGTGAGTTGGTGGTATTTATTTAACATATTGTGAGTTGCCGGAGATTATTTAACATATTGTGAGTTGGTGGTATTTATTTAACATATTGTGAGTTGGTGGTATTTATTTAACATATTGTGAGTTGCCAGAGATTATTTAACATACTGTGAGTAGGCGGTATATATTTAACATATTGTGAGTTGGTGGAGATTATTTAACATACTGTGAGTTGCCAGAGATTATTTAACATATTGTGCGTTGGTGGAGATTATTTAATTTATTGTGAGTTGGTGGTATTTATTTAACATACTGTGAGTTGGCGGAGATTATTTAACATATTGTGAGTTGGCGGAGATTATTTAACATATTGTGAGTTGCCGGAGATTATTTAACATATTGTGAGTTGGTGGTATTTATTTAACATATTGTGAGTTGGTGGTATTTATTTAACATATTGTGAGTTGCCGGAGATTATTTAACATACTGTGAGTTGGCGGTATTTATTTAACATATTGTGAGTTGGTGGAGATTATTTAACATACTGTGAGTTGCCAGAGATTATTTAACATATTGTGCGTTGGTGGAGATTATTTAATTTATTGTGAGTTGGTGGTATTTATTTAACATATTGTGAGTTGGTGGTATTTATTTAACATATTGTGAGCTGGTGGAGATTATTTAACATATTGTGAGTTGGTGGTATTTATTTACCATATTGTGAGTTGGTGGAGATTATTTAACATATTGTGAGTTGGCGGAGAATATTTAACATATTGTGAGTTGGCGGAGATTATTTAACATATTTTGAGTTGGTGGTATTTATTTAACATATTGTGAGTTGGTGGTATTTATTTAACATATTGTGAGTTGGTGGTATTTATTTAACATATTGTGAGTTGGTGGAGATTATTTAACATATTGTGAGTTGGTGGTATTTATTTAACATATTGTGAGTTGGTGCTATTTATTTAACATATTGTGAGTTGGCGGAGATTATTTAACATATTGTGAGTTGGTGGAGATTATTTAACATACTGTGAGTTGGTGGTATTTATATAACATACTGTGAGTTGCTGGAGATTATTTAACATATTGTGAGTTGGTGGAGATTATTTAACATATTGTGAGTTGGCGGAGATTATTTAACATATTGTGAGTTGGTGGAGATTATTTAACATATTGTGAGTTGGTGGTATTTATTTAACATATTGTGAGTTGGTGGTATTTATATAACATATTGTGAGTTGGCGGAGATTATTTAACGTACTGTGAGTTGGTGGTATTTATTTAACATATTGTGAGTTGGTGGTATTTATTTACCATATTGTGAGTTGGCGGAGATTATTTAACATATTGTGAGTTGGTGGTATTTATTTACCATATTGTGAGTTGGCGGAGATTATTTAACATATTGTGAGTTGGCGGAGATTATTTAACATATTGTGAGTTGGCGGAGATTATTTAACATATTGTGAGTTGGTGGTATTTATTTAACATATTGTGAGTTGGCGGAGATTATTTAACATATTGTGAGTTGGCGGAGATTATTTAACATATTGTGAGTTGGCGGAGATTATTTAACATATTGTGAGTTGGTGGTATTTATTTAACATATTGTGAGTTGGTGGAGATTATTTAACATATTGTGAGTTGGTGGTATTTATTTACCATATTGTGAGTTGGCGGAGATTATTTAACATATTGTGAGTTGGCGGAGATTATTTAACATATTGTGAGTTGGCGGAGATTATTTAACATATTGTGAGTTGGCGGAGATTATTTAACATATTGTGAGTTGGTGGTATTTATTTAACATATTGTGAGTTGGTGGAGATTATTTAACATATTGTGAGTTGGTGGAGATTATTTAACATACTGTGAGTTGGTGGTATTTATTTAACATATTGTGAGTTGGTGGAGATTATTTAACATATTGTGAGTTGGTGGTATTTATTTAACATATTGTGAGTTGGTGCTATTTATTTAACATATTGTGAGTTGGTGGAGATTATTTAACATATTGTGAGTTGGTGGAGATTATTTAACATATTGTGAGTTGGTGGAGATTATTTAACATATTGTGAGTTGGTGGTATTTATTTAACATATTGTGAGTTGGTGGTATGTATTTAACATATTGTGAGTTGGTGGTATGTATTTAACATACTGTGAGTTGGCGGAGATTATTTAACATACTGTGAGTTGGTGGAGATTATTTAACATATTGTGAGTTGGTGGTATTTATTTAACATATTGTGAGTTGGTGGTATTTATTTAACATATTGTGAGTTGGTGGTATTTATTTAACATATTGTGAGTTGGTGGTATGTATTTAACATACTGTGAGTTGGCGGAGATTATTTAACATACTGTGAGTTGGTGGAGATTATTTAACATATTGTGAGTTGGTGGTATTTATTTAACATATTGTGAGTTGGTGGTATGTATTTAACATACTGTGAGTTGGCGGAGATTATTTAACATATTGTGAGTTGCGGAGATTATTTAACATATTGTGAGTTGGCGGAGATTATTTAACATATTGTGAGTTGGTGGTATTTATTTAACATATTGTGAGTTGGTGGAGATTATTTAACATATTGTGAGTTGGTGGTATTTATTTAACATATTGTGAGTTGGTGGTATTTATTTAACATATTGTGAGTTGGTGGTATGTATTTAACATACTGTGAGTTGGCGGAGATTATTTAACATACTGTGAGTTGGCGGAGATTATTTAACATATTGTGAGTTGGCGGAGATTATTTAACATATTGTGAGTTGGTGGTATTTATTTAACATATTGTGAGTTGGTGGTATTTATTTAACATATTGTGAGTTGGTGGTATTTATTTAACATATTGTGAGTTGGCGGAGATTATTTAACATACTGTGAGTTGGTGGAGATTATTTAACATATTGTGAGTTGGTGGTATTTATTTAACATATTGTGAGTTGGCGGAGATTATTTAACATATTGTGAGTTGGCGGAGATTATTTAACATATTGTGAGTTGGTGGAGATTATTTAACATATTGTGAGTTGGCGGAGATTATTTAACATACTGTGAGTTGGCGGAGATTATTTAACATATTGTGAGTTGGCGGAGATTATTTAACATATTGTGAGTTGGTGGAGATTATTTAACATACTGTGAGTTGGCGGAGATTATTTAATATACTGTGAGTTGGCTGAGATTATTTAACATATTGTGAGTTGGTGGAGATTATTTAACATACTGTGAGTTGGCGGAGATTATTTAATATACTGTGAGTTGGCTGAGATTATTTAACATATTGTGAGTTGGTGGAGATTATTTAACATATTGTGAGTTGGTGGAGATTATTTAACATATTGTGAGTTGGTGGTATTTATTTAACATATTGTGAGTTGGTGGAGATTATTTAACATATTGTGAGTTGGCGGAGATTATTTAACATACTGTGAGTTGGCGGATATTATTTAACATATTGTGAGTTGGTGGAGATTATTTAACATACTGTGAGTTGGCGGAGATTATTTAATATACTGTGAGTTGGCTGAGATTATTTAACATATTGTGAGTTGGTGGAGATTATTTAACATATTGTGAGTTGGTGGAGATTATTTAACATATTGTGAGTTGGTGGTATTTATTTAACATATTGTGAGTTGGCGGAGATTATTTAACATATTGTGAGTTGGTGGTATTTATTTAACATATTGTGAGTTGGTGGAGATTATTTAACATATTGTGAGTTGGTGGTATTTATATAACATATTGTGAGTTGGTGGTATTTATTTAACATATTGTGAGTTGGTGGTATTTATTTAACATATTTTGAGTTGGTGGAGATTATTTAACATATTGTGAGTTGGTGGTATTTATTTAACATATTGTGAGTTGGTGGTATTTATTTAACATATTTTGAGTTGGTGGAGATTATTTAACATATTGTGAGTTGGTGGTATTTATTTAACATATTGTGAGTTGGTGGTATTTATATAACATATTGTGAGTTGGTGGAGATTATTTAACATATTGTGAGTTGGCGGAGATTATTTAACATATTGTGAGTTGGTGGTATTTATTTAACATATTGTGAGTTGGTGGTATTTATTTAACATATTGTGAGTTGGTGGTATTTATTTAACATATTGTGAGTTGGTGGTATTTATTTAACATATTGTGAGTTGGTGGTATTTATTTAACATATTTTGAGTTGGTGGTATTTATTTAACATATTGTGAGTTGGTGGAGATTATTTAACATATTGTGAGTTGGCGGAGATTATTTAACATATTGTGAGTTGCGGAGATTATTTAACATATTGTGAGTTGGCGGAGATTATTTAACATATTGTGAGTTGGTGGTATTTATTTAACATATTGTTAGTTGCCCTGAGAAACCAATGTGGGGTAAATTCTGTGTTACTCTTCTAGACTCCTACTGTAGAGCTCCTTTGACACTGATCTAGAGTCTGGTTTCCTTCCTACAGATAAGGTGTAGAACATGGGGAAGGTGAGCTGATCCTACAGTATATCTGTACCTAGGGACAACTAACAGAGAATTACACTTGATGCTGATTTGATTTCCAGCTGTACCATTCGTTCAACCTCTCATTTCCTAATATCTCCTCCTCTCCTCTCATGATGGACTATCCCCAGGCTCCGTTCATCTGTTTAATATCTCCTCCTCTTCTCCTCTCCTCTCCTCATGATGGACTATCCCCAGGCTCTGTTCACTCTCCCCTCTCTAAACCTGCCAAGATCAATTTGTCTTCTGGTGGAGCTTTTCATCTGCTGACAATCAAAGTATTCTATAAACCCTGTACCCTATAAACACACCCCTTCTCTCCTCCTCCTTCCCTCCTTCCTTCCCTCTCTCTTCCTCCTTCCCCCCTCCTTCCGTCTCTCCTCCTCCTCTCCCTTCTCCCTTCTTCCCTCCCTTCTCTCCCCCTCCCATCTTCCTTCCTTCCCTTCTCTCTTCCTCCTCCCCCTCCTTCCTTCTCTCCTCCTCCTCTCCCCTCTCTCCTCCTCCTCTCCCTTCTCTCCTCCTCTCCCTTCTTCCCACCTTCTTCCTTCCCTTCTCTCCTCCTCCTTCCCTCCTTCCCTCCCTTCTTCCTTCTCTCCCCCTCCTCCTTCCCTCCTTCCTTCCCTTCTCTCCTCCTCCTTCCCTCCTCTCTCTTCCTCCTTCCCTCCCCTCTCTTCCTCCTTCCCTCCCATCTTCCTTCTCTCCTCCTCCTTCCCTCCCTCCCATCTTCCTGCCCTCCCTCCTTCCTTCCCTTCTCTCCTCCTCCTTCCCTCCTCTCTCTTCCTCCTTCCCTCCCATCTTCCTTCTCTCCTCCTCCTTCCCTCCCATCTGCTCCACTAGCACCAGTAGGCAGGTCTTTTCACTGACAGACAGAAGCATGCTAGTCATTTCCCTGCAGACATGAATCTCCTGTGCCTGCTGCTTGGCAAGACTACACACAGATTTCATTGCCTCACACGAGGCGAGGGAGGGAGAGAGGGAAGGATTGGATTGGTGTGAATTCCGCCCATTTCCCCCCTAACTGAGACCTGTTGTTCCGAACACATTCCTGGTCGTCAGTCTAGCATGGCACAGGTGGGATCCACACGGGGCTTGTGTGTGTGCCGACGCCCGACGGGGCACGCATACAGCCAGGGGCGAGCCCATTCCTGGGTAATAACAACCAGCCCGGGGCCCCACCCTGGCCTCTACCCCTCCATCACTCCACCTTTCCTTCTGAGCAGTCAAAGCCAATGTCAATGCCCCATTGAAAAGCCTGGCTCCCCATGCATGCTGTATGTGTCCCTGAGCTGCAGAGGATTTAACTCCATCTTAACATGGCGTGATACAGCCTAGACTTACAGCGACCCAGTACAGCAACCCAGTACAGCGACCCAGTACAGCGACCCATTACAGCGACCCAATGCAGCTCTCACACAACAGAGAGAGTTCTTCTAGAATGACAGTGTTTGTGATAGTGGCATGTGTGTGTACCCGTACGTGTGTGTGTGTGTGTGTGTGTGTGTGTAGAATGGGTTGTAAGTGTATGTACACACACCTGGTCAGGGTTGTGTTCCAGAGGACAGTTGTCACACATGTCTCCCACACCATCCAGGTCAGTGTCTCTCTGATCCACGTTGTAGACGTACGGGCAGTTATCTTTCTCATTCAGAATACCTGTTGGACCAATCACAGTAGTTGTTATTCAGGGGAAGAGTAGGAAGGGGAGGAAAATGACTTGTAGTTGAGTTAGTAATGGAATACATGCTTGTGCATACAGTTAATTTGCACTTGGTTTCAAAGCGTTCTCATTGAACACCAATCTACAGCATGTACATTATACCGTATAGGTCTTAGATAGGGACAGATAAGCAAGGGACAGATAAGCAAAGTTAGAGCAGGTTTAGAGTCTCACCATCTCCATCAATGTCGACAGAGCAGGCGTCTCCTTCCCCGTTGTTGTCTGTGTCGGTCTGGTCAGGGTTGCTGTTGTAAGGACAGTTATCACAACGATCTCCAACATCATCTCTGTCATAGTCATATTGCCTGGGGTTGTACACAAACGGACAGTTATCCTGTAGAGAGGGGAGAGAGAGAGAGAGAGAGAGGGGAGAGAGAGAGAGGGAGGGGGGGATAGAGGGAGGGAGAGCGAGCGAGAGAGAGAGGGGGGAAGAGGGGAGAGAGAGAGGGAGGGGGGATAGAGGGAGGGAGAGCGAGAAGGGGGGAGAGGGGTTGAGAGAGAGAGAGAGAGAGAGAGAGAGTGGGGAGGGGAGAGAGAAAGAAGGGGAGATGGGGAGCGAGAGAGAGAGAGACAGAGGAGAGAAATTGAGGGGGGAGGGAGAGAGAGAGGGGGGAGAGGGGGGAGAGAGAGAGAGACAGAGGAGAGAAATTGAGGGGGGAGGGAGGGAGGGAGGGAGGGAGGGAGGGAGGGAGGGAGGGAGGGAGGGAGGGGGAGAGGGAGAGAGAGAGAGAGGGGGAGAGTGAGGGCGAGAGGGAGAGGGGGAGGGAGAGGAGGGGAGGGAAGAGAGAGGCAGAGAGACGGAGATTGGAAAGAGAGAGAGAGAGAGAGAGAGAGAGAGGGAGAGACAGAGTGAGAGAGGGGGGAGAGGGGGAGACAGAGAGAGGGAGAGATTGGAGGGAGAGATAGAGGGGGAAAGAGAAAGAGAGGGGGAGGGAGGGAGGGAGGGAGGGGGAGGGAGAAAGAGCACTGTTCAATTACTCCAGCCTCAGAGCCGCCAGAAGAATCGGTCCAGTGTCCACTGCCTTGCTTAGAAAAACATCTCTGACATGATATATTAATTTCAGATACTGTGCTTTTAACTTGCTGTGGTCTGTGTAACATGTATAGAGAGAGGAGGGATGAAAGCATGTTTCCTATTTAGGCCCTGTCCCAAATATAATGTTAGGACTAGCAGATTACACTGCGGCTCGTTCAGAGTGGTACCTCTGTGTTGGGATTTGAGCTTTGTCTCCGAAGGCAAAAAAAATGTGTTTTTCTTTTTTGTTTTCCTTCCCCTTATTTCACAGCATGAATGATGAATGTAAAACCACATTTATGTCTCACTGCCAAAACTGAACACACACACACACACACTCACTCGTACACACACTGACTACCCAAGAGGTAGCATAACCTGGATTCATTTCTCTCAGTAAGGGGTAGGACTTCAGACCTTCAGTGACTCAATGAGTGAATCAATGATTAATTCTTCACTTACCCTGTCGTCAGGAATACCATCATTGTCATCATCGTTGTCACAAGCGTCACCAACACCATCCTTGTCGTAGTCTTCTTGGCCTGAGTTGGGAAGGTTGGGGCAGTTGTCCTACAAAAGAAAGGTGACGTCACACGTTTACACGATGTAGTCAACAAGCATGAATATTATATTTAACTACAGTAACAGTCCTTTAAGACATTAAATGTACCAGTTTTGTTTTTTCTTTCAAAAATAATTGTTCTTTCTAATTGCAGTCAGCATTGGCACATCACTCAAAAGGGATGTGTGCTCTTTACTAGTTAAACAGCAAGCTGGACCTATTTAAGGACCTATGCGAGTCATGGCGTGCATACCTTTTTGCAGTGGTAGGTGGCGTTCTCCACACAGACCAGGTCTTGGTTGGGCCACCCGTCCAGGTCCGAGTCTTCACCACAGATGTGTCCGTTCCCAGCATAGCCAGGCTTACACTCACAGCGGTACATGGGGTCAGCAAAGTGTCCCAGGTAGTTACAGCGTGCGTTCTTGTTGCAGTCGTGGCTCCCATCCAAGCAAGGGTTAAGTGGTGTACACACCTGGAGTAAACGGAATAGAAGAGTTGGTCAGACAAGCCAGGTAATATTGTGGCTACCTGTCTTTGTTTTCAAAGGGCACAATCTGCTGACCGCCATGCAACAGAGTTGGCAGTATGATCTGGACAAAGAAAAGCTTAGCTTTTGTAAAGCGATCTTTGATCTTGTAAATTCCAAATTCTTAATTCTAAATTCCATATTTCTAAAGTTCTAAATCAACTGAGGACAGATATACAGTATGCCAGGACTATCATCACAACACTAGTCCACAGCACCAGGTGATGCTGCTAACCTGTTTCTTGACGGTGGCCTCCTCCACTCCCCTGCCAAAGGGCTGAGGTCCAGAGTAGCGTGCGGGACAGGGCAGACAGTTGTAGCCAGGGTCAGTGTTCTCACAGCGGTGCACTCCGTTGAACACGAAGCAAGCATCAGGAACCTCTTTACACTCGTCAATGTCCTTGCACTTGATGCCGTCACCAGAGTAACCAGTGGGACATTTCCCACAACTCCATGTTCCATCGGGAAAGCTGGTGCACTTGGTCCCAGGAAAGCAGGGGTTAGACAGACAGCCATCTGAGGAGAGAGACATGGGCTTTCAGTACTGATTACTGACTGCTTTTAAGTACTAAGTGCTGTCTGTGTTTAAGTAGACTTTTATGGCTTTAATAAGCCCTAAAATAATTAAAAAGTAATATTTTTAAAGTGTTACTGTACTAAACTGTCTAAAAACGACAATTTTAGCAACTAATTCACAGCATGTAGGAGTTATAAGAGACGTTGGCTGCCATGGCGACCATTTGGTATTCATCCAGTGCCTGCTACTCACCGATGGGACAGGCGTTCTTGTTGCACAGCTGAGTGGCCTTGGAGTCACCCTGGCACTCCTTACCACCATATTTAGGGGCGGGGTCGTTGCAGAGACGTTTACGTGTCTGGGCTCCTCCTCCACAGGTGGAAGAGCAGGTATCCCATAGCGACCAGGGTCCCCAGTTACCGTTGACTGAGAGAGAAGAAGAGAGACAGGTACAGGTCAGTACAGGTGTACGTGGTGTCCCTAGTAGGGTCTGTGTTGTATTAAATAGGCACAATGACAAGTAGCCTGAGTGGCAGTTTCTTTAGCCAAATTCTTGGTTGTTGACTTGCCAAACAAGAAACAGTGACAATCTGCTAGGGAAACTGACTATGTAGAGATAAGATAAGGATTGAGATTATGTATTTCACTAGAAACATCTTACGGTGTGGTGTGCATGAAAAGGCTTTGACTAATGTCAAACGGAGATGATAGCATATGTATTTGACCCGGGTCTTGTGCATAAAAAACTGCGACTTATGGTACTCACTGGGGCAGGGTGACTTGGTGCACTTCTCAGTCTGTCTTCCCTCTCCCTGGCAGTCCTTGCCTCCCAGCTGGGGTGTGGGGGAGTTGCAGAGACGGATACGGGTGATGACACCCGCCCCACAGGTGACCGAGCAGGAAGACCAGGGGGACCAGTGGCTCCAGGCACCGTCCTGCTTGACTGGAGGGACACAGAGCAGAGGTCAGAAGTTAAAGGTCAGGGGTCAATGAGAAACTTGGTTATGGGTCATTGTCATGCTATATAGGTCATTGTCCAGTCAAAACAGGGTAAAATAAGTTCAAGTGTTATGGCAGCGAGTTGTTGCTCTGTAGAGTCACAGGTAGCTGATCTGTGGATGGATACTTAGATGTGGGTGCAGGTCTATCGTTTCTGTCACCATGGATACAAATCTGTGATACAAGTTTCCCTGTGTGACGATTGATGAATGTGATTTGTTTGGTCATTTGTCATGTGTATACTGAACTCACAGCGTTTGTCACACTCCTGAAGGTAGCAGTCCCTGGTTTGGACGGAGGTTCCCTCGCAGTTGTTGTTAATACGATCGCAGGAGCGGCCTCGCTGCTGGATGCCCCGCCCACACGACACGGAACAGTGTGTCCATTCAGACCACAGGGACCAGCCGTCCTCCGCATAGTCACTCACTATGGACGGAGGGAGGAAGGAAGGAGGGAGAGGAGGAAGGGAGGGGAGGAGCGAGAAAGAGCGAGGATAGATGGAAGGGGGAGGGAGGGAGGGAGGGAGGGGAGGGAGAGGAGGAAGAGGAGGGGAGGGAGAGGGGGAAGGGAGGGAGGGAGGGAGAGGAGGGAGGGAAGGAGCGAGGAGGAGGAGAGAGAGGAGAGAGGGAGGAGAGAGAGGGAGGGGAGGAGGGGAGGGAGGGGAGAGAGGAGGAAGGAAGGAAGGAAGGAAGGAAGGAAGGAAGGAAGGAAGGAAGGAAGGAAGGAAGGAAGGAAGGAAGGAAGGAAGGAAGGAAGGAGGGAGAGGAGGAAGGGAGAGGAGAGAGGGAAGGAGCGAGGAGGAGGAGAGAGAGGAGGGAGGGAGGTGAGGGAGGGGAGGTAGGGAGGGAGGGGAGGAAGGGAGGGAGGGGAGGGGAGGGGAGGAGCGAGAAAGAGCGAGGATAGATGGCAGGGTAGTGAGGGAGGGGAGGGAGGAGGAAGAAGAGGAGGGGAGGGAGAGGAGGGGAGGGAGAGAAGGAAGAGGAGGGGAGGGAGACAATGAGAGAGCTATTGGACTGCAGAGTCCCCAAGCAGAAAATGAGGGTTATAAGCTCTTAAAGTTCTTAAAGCTCCAGTCTAATGTATTGAGTTTAGCCCCGGTGTGTGTGTGTGTGTGTGTGTGTGTGTGTGTGTGTGTGTGTGTGTGTGTGTGTGTGTGTGTGTGTGTGTGTGTGTGTGTGTGTGTAGAGTTAGAGAGATGGCCCACTCCAGGGATTTCAGGGGCAGGAGAAAACCCAAAGGGAAGCCAGTGGAAATGGAAAAGTCCTTCTAGGAATATGACTGGAATCCCCATTGACTGTTGTTACTTTAAAGAGCAAATTGAATTTGCTCATAGCAGGGTTCTTGATCATGTCAAAACTTTTGAGTGACCAAGGTAGAGGTTCTCCATGTGTCTTTAGATTTCAGGGGCCACTGCTGTCTTAGGTATGTGGAAAATGTCACTTGTTCTTGAGTGTAGGACGGCAGCGCTGAACAGCCCACCAATTTTCCACCCCACTTAAACCAATTTGGCCAAATTATAGCCATTAAAAGTTGAAGAATCAAAGATGTTTTGGGGTGGACAACGCACCAATGTTCCGACACACTCATACGTTGATGAACTAGGGAACTTAAATCACCCTTAAAATGAATTCGGTTTTCTTGAATAGATAACTTTACATCCAGAAAAGGGGTTGTGGTTTCATGTTTTATTTGGTGAAGGAGGTCCAAATAGCTAGCACTAAATGGCCTGTTTGAAATGGCCTGTTTGTCTTAGAGACATTAAGCCTTAGGACAACTCAGGCCATTCATAGATTTACAGTAAAACAGAACACGTTTTGGGTTCATAATACAGTAGTATACTGCAAACCTTTGTTTTTTTAATGTTTTATGTTACTTCCTGAGAGCTGAATAGTTTTGTTGGAAGTTGGAATGACACAAATGGAACCATAGAATCAGAACCATTCATTCTAATTCTAGGGTTGGAACATTGGAGAATAGAGAACGGAGGAACTTACGTGTTCCACAGCGTGGGCAGCACTCTCCATCGGACACGGTGGCGTTGGCACAGGGGATCAGCGGGCAGGAGATCTTGCGGCATACGGTGGCAGAGTTCTACAGAGGGGCGGAGACAGTGACAAAGGAATAGGTCATTTCCTGAACTTGAAGATCATGTAGTCACTCAGATAGGTGGTAAAAAAAGAATCTATCAAATGTATGTTCTAAAGACAGTTTTACATTAGCAGCCACACTATGACAACATGACAACAGCACTGTTGGGTTTTTCATGCTCTTTAGTTTCACGTGTGTATCAAGAATGGTCCACCACCCAAAAGACATCCAGCCAACTTGACACAACTGTGAGACACATTGGAGTCAACATGGGCCAGACACCTTGTAAGGGGGGGGGGGGGGGGGGGGGGGGGGGGGGGGCTCTGTCTGTTCACTGCAGTGGTAGGCCTGGCCCATTATTAGATCACTACAGACCCACTGTTGGCTTATTGGCCTGATTCCAGCCTCCTCCTACCCAATTACTGGCCAGATGACAGAGCTCTGGAGTAGAGAGCAGGCGCTTGCTGAGTGGGGGATGAGTGTGTGTTTGCAAGTGGCTGTCTGCAAGTGCAAACACACAGGCTTGAACCCCACCCCACACACACAGTCTCTCGACTTCGATCGTTACCTGACAAGTGCACTCAGTGCAGTCGTCGACGGTCCACTCTGCCTTGTTCTTGTGGACGATGCCGTTGTGCAGACAGACTCCACTGTGGATCCCCGCTCTGTTCATCAACAGCTTGTTCTCATCCGTCTGACAGAAGCAGACAGACAGATATGAGACATTCAGTATGAATACGATATGAGAAGAGTGCTCAGTCCCTTAAGGGTTAAGGGTTTCAAATCCACACACTGTTTCACTCTTCATTTCTTAATAGCCTGAGTGGTTTGGAGGAGTTTGGAGGAGTGTTTGAGAATGCCTGTCACCACCTCACACTGGTTTATCATTAAGAAGTCTTCCAAGTGAGAGTTAATTAAGAAAAATGGACCAAATTTGATGTAATGAATGAATTAACATGCCGTTTGTCAGACTAGCTGGTGCTGGGAGACCAGTATGCTAAGCAAGGTACACATGCAGTGGCAGAACAACTGGTTGTTGCAGAGTTTGATGCCACAGACAGGCAGACAGGCAGACAGACAGATAGGTAGACAAACAGGCAGACAGACAGGCAAGCAGGCAGACAGACAGGCAGGAAGGCAGGCAGGCAGACAGACAGACAGACAGACAGACAGACAGACAGACAGACAGACAGACAGACAGACAGACAGACAGACAGACAGACAGACAGACAGACAGACAGACAGACAGACAGACAGACAGACAGACAGACAGACAGACAGGAGTCTGGTTCAGGAATCAGGTATGTTTCCTCACCACTTTGCGCAGCTCGTTAGACAGCTCCTTCACCACCACTCCCAACCCCTTCAGTTCCTTGAACATGCCAGCCAGGTCCTCACAGGAGAATCCACAGATCATCTGCAGGTCTGGAGGGAAGGAAAACACCATAGAGATACATTCATTCCATGGGAAACACAGAGTGACCATCAGTGTACATGAAGGCTTCCAGACTTACTTTCAACTCCCTACAGCTACAGACAGCTGTTGACAGTAGAATAGAATGCTTTTACTTCTAGCAGATCTATGCTGTTATATTCTTATTGAGGGGACTTTAACAGGGTTTTATATGGAGACCAGCAGTTTTGTTGCGTTTACCTTTACTTTTGTGGCCAGTGTAGTCAGTCCTAATGGCAGGGCTGGACCCATTGATGGGGTTGTCCATAATGATGATTCCATCAGTCAGAACAGCTGAGGGGAGGGAAGGACATGAGAGGAGAAGAAGGTAGACATAGGGGGGAGAGGGAAGGGGGAGACAGAGGGAGGGAGAGAAAGAGAGGGGGGAGTGAGAAACAGGGGAGAAGGAGGGATACAGAGGAGGATGGGAGAGAGGAGGGATGGGAGAGAGATAAATGAGATGGAGTGGGAGAGGGTTGGGAGGGAGGGCAGAAGGGATAGAGAGGAGGTTGGGAGAAAGAGGGAGGGAGTAAGAACACACAGAGAGACAGTTAGAGCACTGTAGACTGTAATGGTAATACCCACTAGACCACAACAGACACACTGTAGACTGTAATGGTAATACCCACTAGACCACAACAGACACACTGTAGACTGTAATGGTAATACCCACTAGACCACAACAGACACACTGTAGACTGTAATGGTAATACCCACTAGACCACAACAGACACACTGTAGACTGTAATGGTAATACCCACTAGACCACAACAGACACACTGTAGACTGTAATGGTAATACCCACTAGACCACAACAGACACACTGTAGACTGTAATGGTAATACCCACTAGACCACAACAGACACACTGTAGACTGTAATGGTAATACCCACTAGACCACAACAGACACACTGTAGACTGTAATGGTAATACCCAGTAGACCACAACAGACACACTGTAGACTGTAATGGTAATACCCACTAGACCACAACAGACCACAACAGACACACTGTAGACTGTAATGGTAATACTCACTAGACCACAACAGACACACTGTAGACTGTAATGGTAATACCCACTAGACCACAACAGACCACAACAGACACATTGTAGACTGTAATGGTAATACCCACTAGACCACAACAGACACACTGTAGACTGTAATGGTAATACCCACTAGACCACAACAGACACACTGTAGACTGTAATGGTAATACCCACTAGACCACAACAGACACACTGTAGACTGTAATGGTAATACCCACTAGACCACAACAGACACATTGTAGACTGTAATGGTAATACCCACTAGACCACAACAGACACACTGTAGACTGTAATGGTAATACCCACTAGACCACAACAGACACACTGTAGACTGTAATGGTAATACCCACTAGACCACAACAGACCACAACAGACACACTGTAGACTGTAATGGTAATACCCACTAGACCACAACAGACCACAACAGACACACTGTAGACTGTAATGGTAATACCCACTAGACCACAACAGACCACAACAGACACACTGTAGACTGTAATGGTAATACCCACTAGACCACAACAGACCACAACAGACACACTGTAGACTGTAATGGTAATACCCACTAGACCACAAGAGACACACAGTCCCCAGGGCTCATTGGTGACATAACTACAGTTGGGAATACGTAACTACAATCAGGGTATTACAGAACATTACAGCCTCATACTATCTTGAATCACAATGAAGTTAATGAGTTAATGTGCCCAGCCCTCGAGAGGCACTGAAATGTTTGTAAACTTCCCAGCTTTCCCATGGCAATATAAACGTGTTTTTTTTCCCTTCTCAACTTTCCCATGAGGCTTTTAAACAGTCATGCATATTCTTAGGAATGGCTTGCTGGCTTTAGTATAACAGCCAGTGATGTACGGATCAACACAGAAATATGCTTTCTGTTAATGATTATGCTACTTACAGTTTTGGCATCCTTTGTTGCGCAGTATTGCTTCTAAAGTGGTTCCAAAGACAAAGCGAACGTTTTGGAGCACCCCCTGCAAGAATCAATGGTACATTTTAGCTCTAGTACTGCACAGTTACTATCACTCTACTTTATGCAACACATATTGGACTTTATGGATCATTTACATGGGTTTTCAATACAGTGTATAACTTTTACGCATAGGTCTATAGGTTTTACGCACGATAATATTTACGCGTGTACGTGTTACACAATCCTATATTCAACACTTACTTAACATCTAAAACAACTCGACAACTTATATTATGTGGGTCCATAATGCGTCGTCGCGTTTGCGCTGCATGTGCGCTTCACTTACCATGAACCTGTCCTTCACCGCTCCCTTCCCGATTCTGAGACGCGCTGTGATGGGAGTCTCCTGAGTGAGGATGCTCTGGATGGGAGCGTCCAGTTCCGCCGTGTTCACCTCCTCACAGCCAACATACAGCTGCGCCCGGTCCTCCTGCACAAACAGCGTAATATTCTTCCAGTGGCCCGTTGCCAAGTCCACATCTTCTATCGACACCACCTGTTGCTTATTCACTGTGGAGAAAACCACATCCAGGGTGTTCGCTTTCCCGTTGGAGACTATCTCGAACACGGCTCCGGACCCGTCCCGCTTTTCCACCGTCAGAAGGGAGCCCCTGGTCCGCTTAAACTGCTTGAAGTTGAGAAGGAGAAGGAATCCTCTCTCGGCGTGGATGGAATAAATGAGGTCCCTGAAGGAGCTCTCGGGGACCTCGGGGATCAGGTCCGGGTTGAGGATCTTGTAGGCGGGACTGTATGGGTCGTCGCCCTTCACTAGGGTCACTCCGTGGTTCTTCTTGGGGATTTGGACCAGCTCGAACAGGTCGTACACGCTATTGTCGTCTCGGCTCTCTGTATGCAGGAGACCGGGGAATGAGCGTAAACAGTTAGTCTTTGTCTACATGTCTTTGGAATGGATTGTTGTTGTGAGGAATAAACTCTAAAATGATCTCTATGTTAAACCATTGTCAGGGAAAATCAATACATTAAGAGGATTTAATAATACATTTAAAAACCTCGATGTTTTTCTATAGTTTAATGTTCAAATCGAAACACAAACTCCTTTCATTCTAGAGTAGGCGAACACATCAGGGAAATGATTTCACCTGCAACTCGTACGCTCTCGCAGGTCCAAAGCATCAATAGCAGAAATATTCCTGTCAACTTCATGGTGAAACTCTGGTTTTTACCTATGAAAAATCAACATAGAAACGTCAAAGGTCCCCTTTTCACAAAAGTGAATGTATGTACGCATGACTGCAAGTCGCTTTGGATAAAAGCGTTTGCTAAATGTCATATATATTAATATTAATATTTATACATAAAATACATTTTTAAATATCAAAATAAACAATCAAAACACATTATTATCTCACACTTTATTAAGTCACATTATTTATTTATAATAAAATATAATAGAATATAATTAAAAAATATATATTTGGATAGATTCCTTGAAGGAAAATCGAAATATTGCTCACCCACCTGTTGAATGAAAACAGCAGAGAGAAACAGTAAAATCCAAATACAATTGGAAATCCAATAATAATCCACAAGATTCAAGCGTTTCTATATGGAATTGGGGTCCGATTGAAGACGCAGAAATGTCGTTTCTTTTGTTGGTTTAATTGAATGGTAATTCTCTCCGGTATCGGACGCTAGAACCTAACTGTAAGCCAGTGGACAAAGTACTATTTAAATAGTTTCATGACATTCCTAAGAACGCGTCTCGCCCAATCAGATGGTGGAAGGAAAAAGGGACGAGTTTATGGCGAGAGGGGGGGAGAAAAAAAGCGCCACATTCCAGAGGCCAAATTCCATGACTGGATCCATACTTAATAGACCATCGTTTCCGGTTATTGTCTCACACACCAGTCTGAAATCTTGTCGTTTTATAACAAAAATCCACCTCTCTACTATCTTTGAACCTTTTGCGCATGTTTGATACTTTTTGTTTCAATTCTCAATCCCAGGATTGCCATTATCAATCAAGTTTTCTGGCCAAGTGGCAATACATGCACATGTCTTTATCACCAGACTGCTGTACATCTATGTGAGAAGTTGAATGAAAATCGAGGCGCTATTAAATTTGTATAGAAACGGGTCCTTATTTGTTTCCCCGACTGCGCTACAGAGACTTGGTAGAGGATGCTCAATCAGGCAACGGAAGGGATTTTATTCCCTACTGCTGTTCCAAATTTGTCCGCTAGGAGCCGTTGTGAGCTCACTAGAGAGGCGCCGAGGGCCGTGCTGCAATGATACGAATGAGAACACCTGGATTTCCATACAATCCACACACACAGATGTGATGTACTATTACCGGTTGTTATTTTTATCAGGTCATATAATATAATTATATTCCATGTGACCTATGGCCTAAATGCATTTGTGGATGTTCTGGGAATAGTCATTTATAGGATATCTATGGTTCGGGGTCACTACTTTTGTACTTGTATAGCCAAAATTGACTATAGTTCGAACTATATGTGAAAATGAATATAACTATAGTTTAGTTGCAGAAGACCGTTGTGAGTACTCTCCAATCAATGCAATTTATTTCATTCAACTTCATTCAACATTCTCTGAAAGTAAAGACGGCTGAGTATGCAAAAAAGGACATGATGAATATATCTGGGTATTGGTGCAGATGAACTATCATCTGGGTCAGACATGATGAAGTGGTTGTTAGGAAGGTCTGGGTCAGACATAATGTGGTCGTTAGGAAGGTCTGGGTCAGATATGATGTGGTCGTTAGGAAGGTCTGGGTCAGATATGATGATGTGGTCGTTAGGAAGGTCAGACATGATGTGGTCGTTAGGAAGGTCAGACATGATGTGGTCGTTAGGAAGGTCTGGGTCAGATATGATGTGGTCGTTAGGAAGGTCTGGGTCAGACATGATGTGGTCGTTAGGAATGTCAGACATGATGTGGTCGTTAGGAAGGTCTGGGTCAGATATGATGATGTGGTCGTTAGGAAGGTCAGACATGATGTGGTCGTTAGGAAGGTCAGACATGATGTGGTCGTTAGGAAGGTCTGGGTCAGATATGATGTGGTCGTTAGGAAGGTCTGGGTCAGACATGATGTGGTCGTTAGGAAGGTCTGGGTCAGATATGATGATGTGGTCGTTAGGAAGGTCAGACATGATGTGGTCGTTAGGAAGGTCTGGGTCAGATATGATGATGTGGTCGTTAGGAAGGTCTGGGTCAGACATGATGTGGTCGTTAGGAAGGTCTGGGTCAGACATGATGTGGTCGTTAGGAAGGTCTGGGTCAGATATGATGATGTGGTCGTTAGGAAGGTCTGGGTCAGATATGATGTGGTCGTTAGGAAGGTCTGGGTCAGACATGATGTGGTCGTTAGGAAGGTCTGGGTCAGACATGATGTGGTCGTTAGGAAGGTCTGGGTCAGATATGATGATGTGGTCGTTAGGAAGGTCTGGGTCAGACATGATGATGTGGTCGTTAGGAAGGTCTGGGTCAGACATGATGTGGTCGTTAGGAAGGTCTGGGTCAGACATGATGATGTGGTCGTTAGGAAGGTCTGGGTCAGATATGATGATGTGGTCGTTAGGAAGGTCTGGGTCAGATATGATGATGTGGTCATTAGGAAGGTCTGGGTCAGACATGATGATGTGGTCGTTAGGAAGGTCTGGGTCAGATATGATGATGTGGTCATTAGGAAGGTCTGGGTCAGATATGATGATGTGGTCGTTAGGAAGGTCTGGGTCAGATATGATGATGTGGTCATTAGGAAGGTCTGGGTCAGATATGATGATGTGGTCATTAGGAAGGTCTGGGTCAGATATGATGTGGTCATTAGGAAGGTCTGGGTCAGACATGATGATGTGGTCATTAGGAAGGTCTGGGTCAGATATGATGTGGTCGTTAGGAAGGTCTGGGTCAGACATGATGATGTGGTCGTTAGGAAGGTCTGGGTCAGATATGATGATGTGGTCGTTAGGAAGGTCTGGGTCAGATATGATGTGGTCGTTAGGAAGGTCTGGGTCAGATATGATGATGTGGTCGTTAGGAAGGTCTGGGTCAGATATGATGATGTGGTCGTTAGGAAGGTCTGGGTCAGATATGATGATGTGGAAGCTAGTATTGTATAACAAAGACATCAGCTGACATTCTCATCCTGGGGTTTTCACAGGCACAGTAATGGGATACTGCTGGAGTGTATATGTGTGTGTGTTTGTGTGTGTGTGTGTGCTCGCAACATGTGTGTGTGTGTGTGTGTATTTGTTAATGTGCGTGCATGTCTGTGTGTGGCATCCTCACTAGCCCCCAGGTCTCATTAGCTCGGCTCTCCTTCACCAGACTGCTCCCTGAGTCTTGGCTAAAGTCATGTTTTGATCCAGCGTCCAGCGTCCAGCTCAGCTATCACAATCACAAGCTGAAACATGTGGCGTTTTCAACACCTTCCTAATATTGAGTAGCACCCCCCCATTCTTGATACACACGGGAAACTGTTGAGCATGAAAACCCCAGCAGTGTTTCAGTTCTTGACACACTCAAACCGGTGCGCATTCAAAGGCACTTAATCAATCTTTTGTCTTTCCCATTCACCCTCTGAATGGCACACATACACCATCCATGTCTCAATTGTCTCAAGGCTTAGAAATCCTTCTTAAACCTGTCTCCTCCCCTTCATCTACGCGGATTGAAGTGGATTTAACAAGTGACATCAATAAGAGATCATAGCTTTCACCTGGATTCACCTGGTTAGTCTATGTCAGTGGTCACCAACCTGTTCATCACGATCGACTTGTCGATCTCCAAGGCATTTCTAGTCAATCGCCAAACATTTCTGTAAAAAACCCAATGACAAAATCCTTGTGTTCCTATTTTTTTTGTGTCTCAGGCTGTTGGTGGTAGGTGCAGCCAATTCAGCTGCCCTGCGCGCCGAGTAGGCAAACTGTTGCCATTTCATGTGTCTGAAGGTACAAACTCTGCCTTCCCGGTGGGCCTGGAGAGGAAACCAAGTGCATTGTGCCACCAATGGCCAATCAGATTTCTCAGATGACCGAGTCTGCAGTAACGTAGCAGGCATAAAGAGAGCTACGGAAAAATTGAAACTGTGAGATTTCTAAACGTTTAAAACCATGACTAGAGAAAGACTGTCAACGAATACAGCAAAGAGCTGCTGTTTTTATGAGTGAGTTCATGTTTAAGTTGTTACTCAGCACTGTCAACACTTTGTATTCAACACTTTTATAACCCATAAAATGTGTGTTCTTCCTATTTCCACTCAGCGCTACAACAAGCAGTGCAGCAGTAATGAATGAGTAGGAAAGTGTATCTATAGGCTTGCCTTGTTATTATTAGTGGCTTGGGTCTTTTTTAATATCAAATAATATTTTACTTTCTCTGTTCATAGGAGTAACAACATGAATTTGAGCATGAGGCAGAAATAATGCGGTGCGATACGAGTTTCGCCATCAGCTGGAAGACGGTGTCCCTTTTTGGTCAGTGTCAGTGGAGGAAAGGGAGAGTGGAGGGATGTTGAGAGACGGACCCTCAGTCTTCTGCGTTGACATGTAAATTCAAGCAAAGCCAGTATGCAGTGATATTCTACTGGGCCTATAGTTTACTGCACAAGCCTCATTGCTACAGAACTGTTTTTAATTGGTTAATGTTGCATAGGCTTACATTTTATAAGTCATGTTAATAAAATATCAGAGCGGTAGATCTCGGCATGCATTTTGACTCAGAAAGTGATCTTGACTCAGACAAGTTTGGTGACTGCTGGTCTATGTCATGAAAATAGCTTTTGTATACACAGCGTATCTATGTATTCGACTCACTCCCACCTGTCAGTGAAACTGAGCTGATCCTGTCCTGTCTAGGCCTACAACACAAACATACGTCGCGGTGATACGATCAGGACAGGGTGAAAAATGTGGATCATAATCTTGACAAATGATTGAATCATTTGCACAATTCATGCAACAACAATTTGTCTTCTTTCCGTCTATGGTCAGAGTCCAGAGTCCAGTTGGCCTGTTTATTACCTGAGGCAGTACTGGACAGTAGTTTGGATAATGTAAATGCTCCAGTATTGTATGTGTAGTGTGGCAGTGTGCTACAACTTTGATGACAACAGCATTGTCTAGTCAAGTTATCACAGGGAGTCACAACAACAACAACATTGTCCAGTCACATTGTCACGGGGAGTCAGGTTTCCATTCAAAAGTGTGAGTCATCAATTAAGATTTTTCTGAGCGGGACCTGCTAGAGGAGGTGTTAGTGAATGTGAGGACATGCGCACACACTCCCATTCCCCCTTGACAGTGATCCAAATTGGGATGAAGTCCATCTACCGTTGGCCCTATACTCCTAAATCAAATCAAAATGAAATTGTATTGGTCACATACACATATTTAGCAGATGTTATTGCGGGTGTAGCAAAATACTTGTGTTCCTAGCTCCAACAGTGCAGGAGTATCTAACAATTCACAACAATACACACAAATCTAAAAGTAAAATAATGGAATTAAGAAATATATAAATATTAGGACAAGCAATGTCGGAGTGGCATTGACTAAAATACAGTAGAATAGAATACAGTATATACATATGAGATTAGTAAAGCAGTATGTAAACATTGTTTAAGTGACTAGTGACTCCAAGTCTACAGTCGTGGCCAAAAGTTTTGAGAATGACACAAATGTTAATTTTCACAAAGTATCTACCTGAGGCAGTAAAAATATCTTTAGATATTAGATATTTTTGTCAGATGTTACTATGGAATACTGAAGTATAATTACAAGCATTCCATACATGTCAATTACATGAAGTTGATGCAAAGAGTAAATATTTGCAGTGTTGACCCCGACCCTGCTCGCCTCTGTCTTCAAGACCTCTGCAATCAGCCCTGACATGCTGTCAATTAACTTCTGGGCCACATCCTGACTGATGGCAGCCCATTCTTGCATAATCAATGCTTGGAGTTTGTCAGAATTTGTGGGTTTTTGTTTGTCCACCCACCTCTTGAGGATTGACCACAAGTTCTCAATGGGATTAAGGTCTGGGGAGTTTCCTGGCCATGGACCCAAAATATCGATGTTTTGTTCCCCGAGCCACTTAGTTATCACTTTTGCCTTATGGCAAGGTGCTCTATCATTCTGGAAAAGGCATTGTTCGTCACCAAACTGTTCCTGGATGGTTGGGAGAAGTTGCTCTCGGAGGATGTGTTGTACCATTCTTTATTCATGGCTATGATCTTAGGCAAAATTGTGAGTGAGCCCACTCCCTTGGCTGAGAAGCAACCCCACACATGAATGGTCTCAGGATGCTTTACTGTTGGCATGACACAGGACTGATGGTAGCACTCACGTTGTCTTCTCCGGACAAGCTTTTTTCCGGATGCCCCAAACAAT